>NW_028318157.1:6720454-7021818 GCF_062004578.1 Staurois parvus
TCATTGTATTTTTTTAGTTAAGGATATTTTAAGGATACAATATCCTTAGGCTATACACACAGCTGCAGAGTAGACACAGTTTAGGAGGTGAAAGGCGAACATAGACCTTTATTGTAAATGACACTATTAAAGCTTGCATAATGTCAGATGCATCATCAACTGTGAGATGACTACTAAAATACCCTTACTACAAAAGCAAAGTGGAGAAATGTATCAAAGCTTTAAAAAGGAAATCTACACTGAAATATTATGAAGCCTCATTATGTCAAACTAACCAATGCTTTTCTCTACCTGATAATTGCTGAATTTGATCACAATGATACCCATTTCTACTCCCAGAGCATCCACACTCCTCCACCAACATAATAAGAGGTGCAGTAACCATTAGCAAAGGCAATGGGCATTAATGTCTGCATGATATCACAACTAATTTCTTAATGCCACGGACATAGGCAGAAGTGTCAGACCAAAGCCAAAGGAAGTAGATGTGCGGGAAGCTTCTGCTCAAAATTAGATGAAATATTGAAATACAATTTAATGTGGGCAGGAGGCTGCAAAATGGGTAGGCAAGTTGGAATAGTCAGCAGTAACAATAGTCAGTAGTAATGATATTTTAGCACAGCAGATAGCATAGGGTTTTCTGTAAATAGGGCAGAATCTGTTAAACCCATTATATTATGCCATTTTGGTTTGACCTAATTTTACTGGGTCATCCAATATGGTGTTGTGGTGTGATATGCTCTGGCTAGATTATATAACAGTTACTGCAGCTTGATGAATTTGTGCAATGTGTAGGTATTAATGTAGCTTACGGCACAAAAAAGAGGACATAAAGAAGTCAACTTGTCTAGGGCCTTCTAGAATCCAGCTCTGTGTCTATGCACATTTGGGAGCATATTCATAAAGCTTTAACATGAGGATAAGGAATTTTAATTTAGCCATCTGACTTTAATTTGTGAATCGTATTGGACTGGCTGAAAATAGCTATCACTTTTTTTAAAATAAGGTTTCTCATTGTAGTGACTTAGATTTGTGAATTGAGCCTAGGCTGTGCAATGAAAGTTGGCAACGGTAAACCCATACCTTCCAACTTTGTCAAATATATTGTAGGAAAAAGGGACACCCTTTAGTGCAATGTGGGTAGGCAAAGGAAACACCCCCTTCTATGCCCCCAGTTATGTGGCCCATGTAGAATTAATAGGAAAATATGATTGGCTAAACCCACAACTGCTTTTCCCTCACTATGCTTTCCTTATAAAATAATAATGTGGCTAATGTAGAAGTATGTGTGAACAGTTTATTGTAGTGTAACTAAAGTAGTTACAGCGGAACAAACTCTTTTGATCAATATTAATTATTTAATCTTTATGGTTTTAGCATTAGTAAAGAGATAGGAAAGTATATTATATTTACTTGTTTTAATCTTTTTTAATATTTCTTCAGTTGCTTCCTGGTGAATAGTTTGGGCCAAAATGATGCCATACATCCAATGAGTCTTCATGAGCAATTTTTTTTGCAGTTGGGTTTCACAAAGTAAAATGCTACTTGAATCGTTTGCTCTTACTTTTAATTTTTTTGTGTTTTTCAAAGTGATTTCTCAGCAAAATAAAGCATTAAGACATGGATGAATGGGATAGTTTGCTTTGAATATTAAAATTGAATTAAATAGCATTTTCAGTTTGTAGCACACATCACAAACAGTCACATTTCACTTTAAATATTCCATTTATTTAGTGGTCTACACGCTTATACATACACATCAGGAAAAATATAGCCATTTTATAAGAAAACACATTTTTACAAATTAGAGAGTTTTTTTTGTAAATAATATCCTGTAGGTAAAAGGAAATGGTAAACATTTCAGATGTGACTTAATTAGTATAACTAATCTTTCACATTGGTAATACTTCTGATAGACATCTCATGCTTTGACACTTTTATGATAAACTATATTACAAACTTCTCTACTATCTGTTTTTGGCAAGAATTATATTTCAATATACTATCTGAAATAAATCTCTATTAATGAAAATGCAATTATCATTAAATCAGATCCATCATCTTCTATAACATACAGCAGATAGATGGAAAATCATGTGCTTAATAAAATGTTCAAGAACATTATATTTAGTTACAGGAGGAAATTTTGGGATCTCTTCTTTCATTTAAACAGTCTTTTCAGTAATTGTAGTCATCATAGAGAATCCAGAAGCCTCTTAGGTCTCCATTATCAGTTGTGGTGGACAACAGATGATGTCCCAGTCAATAACACCAGATGATGTCAATGCATAAGACATATTGTTAGAAATCCACCATGTATTTCTTAGTTCAGTGTTCTTAAGAGATATGGGAATTGGGATCCTTAATTTTCCCAAGATCCCACAGATAAGGCTTAGCAATGTCACTGACACCTTAGTGGAGCCTCTGGAAGCTGGAGTTTATTGTAAGTCTTTGACTGTTATTGGTTTTTTTTTTAAAGCTGTAGCTATATATCGTGGGGTGTACATTTTTATTTTTGTATGTAAACAAAAAAAAACCTTTAGAGGGGGGTATAGTGATTACATTTGAAGACAAAAATGGAGACTGGTAAATTAAACAGTATTAATTTTATTATTGTGGTTTATTCAAAATGTTATTATTTAAAGTGGACCTTGTAGTCTGCTACAAACAGAAATAAGCATATTACTAAAAAAAATTGCATCGGCTTAATTAGTCCAATATAATTTTGCTAGTTTACCCCCACCTAATAGTTTGGTGTTGTCTTCGTAATCCTTTAAACAACAAAAAAAAAAAAACCCTTAGAGGGGATATAGTGGTTACTTTTGAAAACAAAAATGGAGACAGGTATACTAAAAAGTACTAATTTTATTATTGTTTATCAAATCTTGTATCAAAGTATTAAATACAAAAACAAAAATTATAAATATATTTTGAAATCACTAGTGTGAAAGACAAGTATTGTTGGGCTTCTGACATGTGTAAATAGCAATTCATATTGGCCAATTCTTACAAATAAAATGCAATTGTACAGATCCAAGGGACTATAAAGAAGAGAGGAAAGAACTCTACCAGATTTTGAGAATGAGGATACTCCCACAAACAAATGAGGCAGGCTAGGAAAAAAGCCTCAAATCGTGATAGAAAAAGCCTTATAAATACTGTGAAAAGAGGAGAAAAGGAGGACAAAGACGACCCAGTATATTTAATCACCCAATACAGGGCTCAATGGAACACAGTTCTAAATGTTCTTCAGAAACACTGGGGAATATTGACAAAATGACTTAGGATTGTCCAAGATTGTTGGACCTACACCAAAAATGGTAGCACGTAGAGATCGTAATCTGGGTGATTTGTTGACACAATCAGTAAAAAAATCCAGTATCGAACTGGCTAATTGCATATCTGCACTCAAAAGGAATGTTTGCATGTGGTAAGTGCCTAATGTGTCCATATGTGGAACGTACGGATATATTTTATGATGTACTCGGTAAGAAAAAATATCATATTTGGGATTTAATAATTGTACTTCAACTCGAGCACTCTACATGCTAACATGCCCTTGCAATAAACATTATATAGGGAAGACTAAACGATCTCTAAAAACGGAAATAGGGGAACACATGAAGAAAAGAAGGGAGAAAAATCTTGACAAAGCACTGGTCAGAAATTTTGCCACCCATCGTGGTGGCAAACTGACTGGCATGAAAGTTAAAGGCATTTACATACTGAAGTTACCTCTAAGACATGAAGACTTTGACTGCATACTCCTACAAAAAGTAAGAAAATTGGATTTACAAATTACAAACGTTAGTCCCTCATTTACTTCAAATTATTCCTCAGTAACCTGCTGCCATTGCTGTCTGTATTTCATCAGTATCTTTGTAATAACAATATAAAAAATGTGCCAAAAATGCATAAATAAATGAATGCTTGTACAATTCACCTCATAAGGTAACTATATATCAATATTCAAAAAGAAATTCAATTCAAAAAATATATAATAATTCAAAAAAGTAAGAAAAAGTCCCAGAAAAAAAGTCCAAACAAAATTAATATAAGTTCAAACAAATTCCAAAAAATATAAGTATAAAAATGAAACTGGGAAATCCTTTTCAATCCTTCCTTTCTCACGATAAACCTCAAACAAAAGAAAATATCACATAGTGCATTATCTTTATAATATAATAAAATATTCGTGATGACACTCTGGTGATTATCCAATATAAAATATATTTTATTTTTATAAAATAATTAGTGTAAAAAAGTGAACCAAGTGCATCAATTTAATTAATTAAAAAATATATAAATTAATTAGTGCAACACACTGTGTACTGTGAATCACTCTTCCAGTGCTCCAAAAACAAATCCACACTGTGCCACTTCTATTATAGTAAGGAATATATACCCTTACCAACACTCCTCCAAAAACCTGCTTTCAATAATTATCCTATGGATGAGATCCTCCTAAAGTGCTCCCCCAGATTCCACTGTATTCAGGGCACTATTCCAGCAGGATTTTCCATATCTCCATATCAATGGCACCATATAGATAGAAAGCATATGATGGACAAATAGTGTAATACCGCCAAAGTAAAGTACAGAAAAGCTTTATTAAAACTGCTCACATTTCAAAAGATTTAAAACCGCTTTAAATACCGTAGAAAACCGCCAAGCTACCATCCAGGGAACATCCAGGGACCGACACACAGTCTTTATCCTCTTTTCCCTTTAGTAAAATGGCCGCCAGTCGACTTCCGGTTCCGGTATGCGTCCTGACGTCACAGCCCTTGACGCGTTTCGTCATCGATCCCTTATGATTAAGTCGATGACGAAACGCGTCAAGGGCTGTGACGTCAGGACGCATACCGGAAGTCGACTGGCGGCCATTTTACTAAAGGGAAAAGAGGATAAAGACTGTGTGTCGGTCCCTGGATGTTCCCTGGATGGTAGCTTGGCGGTTTTCTACGGTATTTAAAGCGGTTTTAAATCTTTTGAAATGTGAGCAGTTTTAATAAAGCTTTTCTGTACTTTACTTTGGCGGTATTACACTATTTGTCCATCATATGCTTTCTATCTATATGGTGCCATTGATATGGAGATATGGAAAATCCTGCTGGAATAGTGCCCTGAATACAGTGGAATCTGGGGGAGCACTTTAGGAGGATCTCATCCATAGGATAATTATTGAAAGCAGGTTTTTGGAGGAGTGTTGGTAAGGGTATATATTCCTTACTATAATAGAAGTGGCACAGTGTGGATTTGTTTTTGGAGCACTGGAAGAGTGATTCACAGTACACAGTGTGTTGCACTAATTAATTTATATATTTTTTAATTAATTAAATTGATGCACTTGGTTCACTTTTTTACACTAATTATTTTATAAAAATAAAATATATTTTATATTGGATAATCACCAGAGTGTCGTCACGAATATTTTATTATATTATAAAGATAATGCACTATGTGATATTTTCTTTTGTTTGAGGTTTATCGTGAGAAAGGAAGGATTGAAAAGGATTTCCCAGTTTCATTTTTATACTTATATTTTTTGGAATTTGTTTGAACTTATATTAATTTTGTTTGGACTTTTTTTCTGGGACTTTTTCTTACTTTTTTGAATTATTATATATTTTTTGAATTGAATTTCTTTTTGAATATTGATATATAGTTACCTTATGAGGTGAATTGTACAAGCATTCATTTATTTATGCAATTTTGGCACATTTTTTATATTGTTATCTTATATCTTCAAGGGTGAAGGTTTTATTTTGTGCTATGGGGAATTACGTTTTGCTGCATATTGGTTTTTCTAATTTGTCACTTATTACACTTAAGGAAGTGGTAGTTATAGATATATCTTTGTAATAACCCCACTGTTCACAAGGGCTATCAAGTTTTCAAGAAGAAATTGTTCTTTGAGATATTATTGCTGATATAAGACTATTTTGATTCCTTTATTTATGCAAAGAATAAGATAAACCTGTGGTTTACTACTATGGCTAAGGAAAACAAACTTGGCGATGTACCTTTAAATTGTGAAACCTGGGCAGTGTTTTAGTGGTGATGGTACACTTAAAAGGGATCCCCAATGCACTGCCCAATGTCCAAATGAAGCTACATTATGTCCTAGCATTGACATCATACGTTACATCATGTGACGCCATTTTTTCCAATAGGAGCTAACATGCTGAACATGAAATGGCGATACATGTGAAGGGCTGTGGGTTGGACTTTTTGAGGGCAGCATGAGCGTAAAACTTTGATAGTCTCCCCTATTTATATATCCAAAGATAGGCTGAACCACATACATCTAAGGGACAAAAGATCGATTACATATGTAATGTTCATGAATGGTCTTTTGACAAAGTTTAAAGAGAGACGATCATTTGATCATGCTTGACATTAACCATATTTGGATTGGAACTGACTCTACCATTTATGTAATGACAATCTCTTTTGTCAAGCTTCTGCTTATCGCTCCACTGCTGTCGCTAAGCATGCACTGCTTAATATACTGTATATACTGAGCTAATGAGTCCTCAAAATAAGATTAAAACATTATTTTAGTTGTATTACACTTTGGCTTTTTGCTAGTTTGTTTTGGCTTATACAAATGGCAGTAACAATGTTAAAAGGCAGAAAAAAAATCTTTATTTAAAATTTGAGAAACTGGTGAAAAAAATGTGCTAAAAGTGCCTTCTGTGTCTCCCCTAAATTAATAATAATGGTAAATCAGAAGTCACATGGCTTTCACAGAAGTCACTGTCCCAGTCATCTGACTTAGTTGCAATGTAAGCATTTTGCATTTCTGTTGGTTTATCTGCATGTCTTTCTGAAGCAGGGAAGCCAATAGACTTGTAGTTGGATGAGGCGAGTAGATAACAATGAGGGAGTGGTTGTTTCCACTGCAGGCCAGCTGAGAAAGAATGAGAGATCACTGGTGGGAGTCATTGCCTCTCCGCTATACAGAGGTCTGTCCAGCCACAAATAGTGTGATAATGAGATCTGCTGTGCCAGGAGTCTCCTCAACAGAGAATTGTCACTGCCATAGTTCACAGAGCCCTTCTGAAATGCAGGAAGCAACAGAATAATATATTTCAGCCAGGTGAAAGGCTATTAAAGCTCAGATTTCTTTTCTTATCTGAGATCTGCTAAACTGTCACATAGCTGCAATATTTTATTCTGCTGCTTGTCAAAGGACCCTTAGCGAGTAGGCTCTGTAAACAATTATCTATATATGATAACAACACCTTACTGCTGTTGTGGAAGTCTCTGCAACACCAATTTGAAATTTCAAATGTTTCCACGCTGTGGGGCTGATTTACTAAAACTGAAGAATGCAAAATCTGATGCAACTGTGCATGGTTGCCAATCAGCTTCTAGCTTCAGCTTGTTCATTTAAGCTTTGGCAATAAAACTGATTAGTTTCTATGCAGATTTTGCACTCTACAGTTTTAGTAAATTAACCCCTATGATTCCTGTGCCATTGTCATTGTGGAGGTGCTCCACGTAACTGAGAACTTGGCCAGATCATACTAAATAATAGCAGATATTATTCTGTGCCCTGGATGTAATTCTCGTTTTGTGTTAATTCTGTATGTATTGACTATGAATAATAGATATGCTCTTGTTCTCTGTAGAAAAGATATATATCACTTATTCAGATAAGTCACACCCCTATTCAATTTTGCCACTCTCACCTTTTGCTGAAGCTTGGGCAGTGCCACTACTATATCACAGTGGTAAACTTCTCTCTGGGTTGACATCCCTGCAAATATAGAGACAGAAAAGGAGAGAGAAGGAAGCATGCTTGTTTTTTTCACTGAATAAAGGTTATAGAAATCATGGGTAAATTATCCTCAACATTTAAAACAATACTTATGGGCACTAGGCTACAAAGCTGGTGTTACCTAATATTTCTTGTAAAATTCTATCTATAAAAATCATCAGACAAAATATTGCGAGGTATATCATCATTCTCAAATGACATAGTTGGGACACTTAATGCTGAAATCTAGACAATGTCAGCATTTCAATGAAATCTAGCATCTCAAAACAGTGGACATTTTTTTGCTACAAGTAAAAAAATTTGGATTTCCAGGAAAAGACCCTTTCAAACTGGAATGTACCTGGTAATCAGAGACAGCTGGCAATTCTTGGAAGAAGGATAGAATGAAATTTGAAATATTCCCTTGGGGTTGGTACATGAGATTCAGTACTGGTTAACCTCTAGATACATTTGATTTTAATTATGTGCGTGTATTAATACATTCATAGATGAGAGCTGGGCCCATATTTGCAGAAATACCTTGAAACATTTGTATATGCATGCAACTGAGGCATCTGCTTTACAATGTAAATAAAATGTTAGAAGCAGGTCTTTGCTAACTAGCATAACTGAGTGTTGCAGAATTTTGTCACTTGCTGTAACAAAGTCCAGGAGTGTTACTCCATAGGAAAATTTTGATGAGACCTTGACAAAACATTCCTTTTCCAGTGCAATCTCTTCAGCCCAAGAAATTTTTCATCAATAATAAAAGCACTTTGCCACTGATGACTTGTGAGAAGCAATCCCTTACAATGGTGGTCACAATAGTTAGCTGCTGGACTAAAACGACTGATGACCCTTAATGTGGAAATGTACTGTACATGATTAAATGAGAAAACAAGGCTAGGCACTGGAGTAATCACAGTGCCAGAAATATGCAACACCACATCATTCTTACCAGAATTAAATTATGGAAAGTATAATTTCTCCCACATATACTAAGAGTGGAGTAAATTGAGCAGAGTGCATCAGAAGCAGTAAGGTATTCAAAACTTGAAGGTAGACTTTGGTGAGTATTGTACTCCCAACAAGGGCTGAGGGTTGAGAGAGGAGGCTCTAGAGGAACAGAGTCAGACCACAACCTCATGTGATATTAGTTATTAGGGAAGTTTTACTATTTTTGAGTCGCCTTCTTTTAGTGAAAACTGTGTACAAGCAATCGATACCAAGATGCAGGCAGCTTAATTCCTAGTAGAGGTGAAACTTTGTTTTATCCTCTTCTGCTTCCCAATATGGTGGTTTTGGGACCAAGGACCTCCTTTTATCCTAAGTGGTCTTATCTTTTCACTATAATGAGGATTTTGTTTTACCTTTCCTTTTTTCAGCATCGGTTCACCCCAAGGAGGTCTCTCTCCATTGCCAAGATGGGGTAAGGATCTTCAAGGTTTATTGTATTGCCATTGTTTGTTATTAAAGAAGGTGCTAACAGATGTTCTTTAGTTTCCAGATCTACTATTTCTAAGAGGATTCAACAGGCTGTTTAGTGGGCCTATTCTCTTTTTACCCTTTAAAGCCCACTTCATAAGGGCAGTTTTATGTGTGCTCAGTTTCCTAGGTTGCTTAATTATCATCAAGTTGTGTCTTTTAGTGGACTCCAAGAAAATGTGAATACAAATATTGCATTTTTGTGCTGAGCAGAACTATGGACTCTAGACTTAGGGTGTATATTAGAGCTTGACTTACATACATGTTAAAATTAATCCCTATATTCCCTCTGCTCTAGACTCCAACTGTGCCATTCAACTTGCTATTTAATTTGCTATTTAAGTCCATAACCTAAATCGCCAATAGAGATTTTGCCACCTGAAAGTCAAATGTCAAGGAGAGC
Organism: Staurois parvus; assembly: GCF_062004578.1. Lineage (NCBI taxonomy): Eukaryota > Metazoa > Chordata > Amphibia > Anura > Ranidae > Staurois > Staurois parvus. The sequence continues at coordinate 6,730,111 of NW_028318157.1, forward strand.
TTAACACTAGAAGTTAGGGCTTAATCTCAAGTGAAGTAAAAGTGTGTTTGCAGTCTGGGCTTAGGAAATTGGCTCCTTCGCAGTTGAAAAAAAAAGTTCCTTTTAGAACTCATTACAAGGTGTCACGATTGCGGCATCAGACCCCAGACCTTCTCACCAAAACTCGTGACCGAAGGGCTAGTTGACCTAAAACCGCGATGTGACGCGTGTAACAATGCCACACCCAGCTGCACCCTGCACAGCGATTTTCCAGCTAATGGGTACTGTTCGATGTGCCAGCAGCCTGAATCGATTGTTACTGGGTCAGGTTAATTACGCAATTAACACCTTCACACTGCCACCACCGCCTTTTTGTTCAGAGAAAGAGGAAACTCGCAATATCGCTATAACACTATACTAATTGAAATAATCGTCCGCATAACCCAGTCATTGACACAGGCCAGTTATACAGAGAGTTAAACCAACAGTAGCGTCTCTTTAAAGGCAGGGATTCGTAAATTGCAATTAGAGCTATAGAAACAGTTCAACACTTTCAGAAGAAAGATTTATTACTAAAAGGGTCAAACAGGTGCAGTAAAAATATTTACAGAGAAGATGTAACTAAGATATATATATATATATATATATATATATATATATATATATATACATACATAGAAAACAGCACAGCACAGTAAAAAGATAACAGGGAGAAGTTAAAGGGTTAAGTTACTTACCATTAAGCCTTGGATGGAAGCAGATCACGTTTCAGAGCGAAAGGCACAGGTTTCCCCAGGTGGTATATTGATGTTAAGAATGGGAGACTTCTTTAACTTAACTTCCTTAGGCTTGGCAGCCTGTTTTAAAGTTTCCCAGCAGGGGGTGGTTCTGAAGTAACAGACCAATCCCCTATGCAGGGAGGGGTCATCAGGCGGGACCCTAAACTGGAGCCAACATCTTTCATAATTCATATTCTGGTCTATAACTTCCCATCTGCACAAGCTACAGTGCACCCGCGAGTATAATATTATGCAGATAACTCTGGGGATTATTTAGATATGAATTATGAAATGATATGTTGCACGGTTCACGAGTTCTATGTTTCGGCTTATTGCTCATTGTCCATCTGACGAAGTGTCTGGTTTTTATGTAAGTCTCTCATATTCCAAGATATGAGACATAGGGAAAAAATTGATTTGAGAAGTGTTCATCTAATTCTGTCACCTATGCTGAGCTAGGTTTATTAGCTCAGAGTCCCTTTCAACTCCTGGGAAGGCTCTGTTATCTTGTCACGAGGTGTGAAATTACACAGGTACTTTGGCCAGTGAGACTCCAGCTTTCTTGGGAAATCTGGTCCTATCTCTTCCTATGTGAGAAAGGATACAGCTTTCCCAGACAGCTCGGCACCTATCTAGAAATGCCTTGCCTGGCAAGTGACCCATAAATAGTACACATACACACACACTGGCCAGATGTCTCATCTAAGTGAGAGGGAGGGGTGGGGGAAGGATAAGGGAGAAACATATGTGTCAGGACAGTTAACCCCTTTGCCAAGATGGAGGTTGAAACCAAAATGGTTGAATCGCGTTCATCTCTGGGTATATGCTGTTATACAAGGAATCTGCTCTTTACCACCAACATTGATTTATATGTTTTGGTGAAGCTGACAGGTTTATAAACCCATGACATGGGAGTGTTCTGTGCACCAGTTTCCTGCTCATGTAATTGATATACTGCTTTTTTTCAGGGCAAGTATTTTTTATTGCAATATTGAGAATGATCATGGGATTCAATATGCCAAGCTTTCCTTCTTAGCACCTCTACTTCCTTCAACAAAGTTGTGGGGAGGTATGGTTTTTGGCCGGTATTGCAGAAAGTTTGTAGGCTCTCCAGTCATAGAGCACCTGTGTTAGACTCCTTGTTTTCCCCTAGCCATTACAAAGGAGTTACAATTAAGAAAACCAATTGGCTGTCAATAAGTGAATTCCAAAGAAAGAAATCCAAAGTAATAAGGTCAATGGTGACATGTGAAAATATTCCTATTAAGCTATTTACTAATTGCAACAACAAAAATATTTCATACGTAATAAAAATGTTCAAGTTATACCAGAAGACAACTCTTTTAAGTGATATTAAAAAAGAATGTTCCTAAAAAAAATCTGCAGACTTCTCAGAGATATAGGGTTAGAACATGAAAATGGACAAATATAAGATCAAAGTCTAAATGCTTTGTCTCCAGGTTTTTTGCGTGTTTAGTTTTGGGTTCTTCTTTTTTTTTTAACTTGGTGTAACTGTATGTTTAGCTTGGAGAATTTTGTCCTTACTATTTTGGGCTACAATCTACCTGTGTGAGTGTGTGTTTTGATTTTGCAGGTAGTTTTACATATTTATATATGGCTATCTATTGTGTTTTGATAAAGTATATTCAATATGAATACAAATTTATAGTCATTCAATGTTTTTTATATTGGGTTTCCAAACTGTGGTGTTTCCTTTTTGTTATGCTCTTTTATGTAGCAACATAATTATGTAACAGTCTAGCAACATAAGTTGTGTCTATTGTACGGTTACATTACATTGATATGTTTGTATAAAATGGAGATATATGAATTGTAGTATCAATATCCCATTGCATACTTAACACATTGTTTATTTTCTCATTTTGTAAATTGTATGTTTAATGTTTTGTATTATTTATTGACATGAGTTTGGAACTTTTAAGTGGGTCGGGTCTTACAGGTGTTGGAATACTGATTGAATCAAAAGGTAATGAATTAATATTTTTTCTCTACTTTCTGTTCAACCTGATTTTACCTAAAGAGGTTGCTGTGTATATAAAGTACAGGTTAGCTATAAATAATCCTTTTTATTTTTTATCTGAAATGCATTAATAGTCCTGTCACAGTACAACAGAGGGAAGTTTTAATAAATATATGAATCTGAGGTTTATAGCTGGGCTCATGAGTTTTCTATTTGTGGATAGCCTGAAGTTTGCTGGTTATACAGTTTGACATTTCTGTCACTAACCTCAAAAATGTTTTTTTCTTTAATTTACAGATGTGGAGTTAATGATTTTGGATAATAGAAGGGTCAACAGAATGAATGGCGCAGCACTGACTTTTAATAATGCTATAATGCACTTCAGGCTTATATATAATCTCCTACTTATAGCAGTAGTAAAGCCAAAAGTACATATTTATTATATTGCAGCTTATCATTTCGTATATGTGGTGGCTGTATTAGTTTCCTTTTTTCAGCTTTCTTTCTTCTACATTCATCTGGTGATCCAACCAGCAATACTGTTGTTTTTCTAAAGCACAAGCTCTCCAACTCTCAAGAGGAATGTTTGTTTACATGGAGGAAACAAACCACTCCAAACTGGCAGGGGTGTTTAAATGATCAGATTTTATTTATTCATACCTTTATCACAAAAAAGGAAAAAAAAATGTTTGCTGTAACTGATTATAAAATGTAAGCTGGAGTTTGGCTTCAGTTTGTTATTTGTATTCAAATCTGCTAATTCCCTGTTGACAGCAGAATGTAAACAACAGAGGGGGGCAGTATGTACAGCAGGAGAGGGGCAGTGTTTACAGAGAGGGGTAATGTGTACAGAGAGGGGTAAGTGTTTACAGAGCAAGGGGAATGTGTACACAGAGGCTCTGTCACTTGCAGCCAGTGTTTTCAGAAAGGGAGGATGTACACACTCCCTCTTCCGGAAAGTGACAGATCCTTTGTGTACACACACTCCCCCTGCCAGCAAGTGGCAGATCTTCTTTGTACACACTCCCCTACTGGCAAGTGACAGATCCTCTGTGTACACACTCCCCCCTGCTGGCAAGTGACAGATCCTCTGTGCACACACTCCCCCCTGCTGGCAAGTGACAGATCCTCTGTGTACACACTCCCCTACTGGAAAGTGACAGATCCTCTGTGTACTCACTCCCCCCTGCTCGCAAGTAACAGCTTCTCTGTGTACATACTCCCCTTTGGGCAAGTAACAGATCCTTTGTGTACACACTCCAGGAATTCCCTGCTGACAGATGTAAACAACGGTTGAAAAACTGATGTCAACTGAATCAGTTTTTTTCTTTGAAAAAAAAAATGACTGAATGGATGACACCCTTGTGAAAGGGGCCTAAATCATGTGCAAGCAAAGTAAAAACATAATTTTTCCTTGCACATGATTTGATAATGGAAGTCAACAGAGCTTCACCTCATTCACTAAGCTCTGGAATAAAAAGTGTACTTGCAAAGCATAACTTCCCTTGCCTATTTGCCCTTAGTAAATCAACCCCTTACAGTCTTGAACATAGTAAACAAATAGGTATAAAATCACTATTCATTCTCCTGAATTTTTTTTTTTTTTACTGTCAGCTGTATAAACTGGAAAGGAAAAAGCAAGTATCACAGCAAAGTAGTGGGATTTAGCAAACAATCACCTGTTGGAGTTACAATCTCCCAGCTGTTCGATATCTGCTGCCAACTCTGCATCAACTTGTGAAGAACTTCCCCTGTTCATGTGCATACATCTCAGCTATGTGGGAAATTCTTATGTATAACTATGTTCCAAGGATAGTTTTGCTAAGCGAATAAAGCTTGCTGCATATTATTCTTGAAGCTTATATTGATATTACCAAGATTACTCCGAGTGCAAAAAATATAAATCAGCATTAGTAATTGAATCTTTAGCAGACTCAATTGTGTCCTTTATTAGATTTAGCACCACACTTTGATCCAGCTGCTATCAAGAAAATATTTTAAAATGGATATTAACTGCCTGAACATATATTCCTTAAGGGTCTGCTCAAATTATTTTAGGTTCTAATTTCCAAGATAACTGTGAGAAATGCAACTTAATGGAATAACCCATTAAGTGTAACATTTTATTAAAGATGGAATTCATTTAATTAAAAAAAAAACTGATCATGTTTATAGCTGTAGTTGTCAAATGGCAAAAAATGGAAGTATAACTGCTCCAAAGAACCATCCAAAGACAATATACTATAGGATATTTACTGAATGACCAGACATTACCAGTGGTCGAGCTTCAAAACTTAGGACTGTCCCTTAAAATCAAGGAAAAAAGTCATAACTATGCTATGTTGTGCTGTGGCCAATGGTCACTGTCTCAGATCCCCACTGTTACATAGCTGCTATTCTAACTTATTTCAAGGAACACATTATGCTAAGTTAGGGTCACACATAATGCTGCTATCGATGATTAAAGATGAGGCATCCTTTGAAACATTACCGTGATACTGAAATCTGAATTTTTTTTACCTTAATGCTTTCTTTGCATTAAGGTAAAAAAAGTCCCACTACCTCTCAAACCCCCTCATCCCTAAACACTTACTTGGCTCTAGTGCTGTCTCTGGCTCCAGCACCACTCCCCTCATTTGCTGCTTTTACAAGAGAAATTGAGGGCAGCAGAGCCATAGGCCCCACAGAACACCTGAGCATCCCTGTGCGTGTAAAAACGTCTCTCCATGGGTACACTCATTAGTACACCCTATGTGAACGAGTCCTTAGTAGGAATTTAGCAGGAATTTTGCAAGGTATGTTGTGTTTTTGTGTGCAAATAAAAAATGTTAGTGCTTGATAGTGAAACTAGCAAATTGATAAACATTTGCATAAATATCATGGTGCCTTAAAATCAGTAATGCCTTCTTTTTTTCTACTGGTCATGTGCTTTTAGAAAATATATGGTTTGGGGGGTCTTTTACAAAAGTGAAAAATAAAAACCTCCAGATTATTTACAATTTTGCTTATGTTCGATCTTCACAATTTCGCAAAAAGGCGTAATTTAAAATGTACAAATATTTGCTATTTATTAACTCAATACAGGTTAAATTTTTATATTTAGCAGGAATTTAGCATGACATTTGTAAACTTTGCTGTGTCTGTATCTGTTAATAATGATTTTAATGTATTTGTAGTGAAAATATTGTTTTGATTAAAGTTTGAGCAAATATCACAGGGACTTTAAAATCAATAACATGTTCTTTTTATTCTATTGGTCATGTGCTTTCAGAAAAAATATGGTTTGGGGGAGTCATTTACAAACTCTAAAAGCTGTAAGGACAAAATGAAAAACCTCCTGATTTTTAGAGAAATTTGGTTATTTACAGTTTTGCTTACATTTGATTTTCACCATTTCAGGAAATGGCGCAATTTAAAATGTACAAATATTTGTTCTTTATTAATTAAATACAGGTTAAGCTTTTATATTTAGTTGTTAATTATCAGGAATTATGTAAAATTTGCTGTGTTTCTATCTGCTAATAATGATTTTAGTGTGTTTTTAATGAAAATATTGTTTGATAAACAATTGTGCATATATCACAGAGCCTTAAAAATCAGTAGCACCTTCTTTTTATTCTACTGGTCATGTGCTTTCAGAAAATGTATGGTTTGGAGGGTCTTTTACAAACTCTGAAAGCTGTGAAGGAAAAATAAAAAACAATGGAAAAATTGGTCTGGTGCTAGAATTATTGCTCATGCTCTGACATTCATGGGGATACCTCACACGTGTTGTGTGATTGTTGTTTATGTATGCATGCGGGACCAACACCTGTGTCCACCTTTGCTCATGAGTTCAGTGGGATGAGGCACTTTAATTTTTTTTTAAATTTATTTAAACTCTGACCTGTGTGTAAAAGTGGAGAGCATGGCCTGGTAGCGAAAGGGTTAAACTTAGGCTTCTACATTATATGTTAATGAGAACTGGCCAGTCCCCAACCCAGCATTATGACAGATTCATGTTACCCTAGCTGAGAAATATTTGCATTCAGCCATTACAATTTCTCCCCAGAAACATCAAAAAAGGTGAGAAATATTTCTAAAGTGTTTTTTAAGCATGTTTTGTGAAAAGGAACACACAGCAAACATATAGAGAGGTGTTCAGTAAAAGTGGAAATGCACTTTAAATCTCAACTCCCTCCCCCTTCCCACATTCATACATGCTCTATTTTCATGATAACTGTGCCCAGTCACATATGAACAGCAATGTCTACCATAATGCACGTGCAGTATAGAGTTAAGAATGTATACTTACTTGGTTAACTAGTGTGCCAACCTTAGGCAAGGTGTTTGGACCAGTAAGGGAAGGGTCAAGCACTTTACTCAGTCTATCCATTATCTGAATTATATATATATAAGCTAAGAAATATATGTAGCCTATATCACCACGCAAAAATGGGAGATAATTTATATTAATAACATAATATAACTCAAACTGTGACTGGAGCTGCTATTTTAAATAAATTCAAAATAAAGAAACATAAATAAGTGAAGACCACCATAAACAGTGCTCACTAATGAGATGCAATTCAATCCCCAAAATTGTGTGAAATATAAAACAATAGAAAATTCATAAACAATATGAATAATACATAAACAATAAAAATAAATAAATAATAAACAACAATTCCACCAGTGTAAAAGTGAAAAAACATCAGTTCATAATATAAAGTCCAAATATTTCTTTCAAAAAAGTATTCACCACAACAGTGATCTCTGATGTGCTCAACACCTCAAAGTGCAAACTCACCAGATGCTGGTGATTAATCAGCATTAAATCAGGTAAACAATAGACATGGAGATTCATTAAACCAGATCGGCTCAGATGTAATAATGGTCACTCATCAGATGGTTAATCCATCTCAAACTCCATCAAGGTAAGTATTGTTCAAATTCCATATGAGGGTAAATAAAGAACACTCACCATTGCATAATACTGTTTAGAAGTTTGTTGCCAACAAATACCCCCCTTAGACTAAAACTCACATTGTATAAAAGTACAAAAAGCAATCAATGATAGGTGTAGCTGCAGTGAAACCGCTAGCTATGTCAATGTACATCTCACCACTTGCTCTGTAGATTACAAATCTAGTAATAGCGGTCACATGGTCCATCCACGTGGTCACGGCGTGATCAGCAGTGACGTAACCACGCACGCTGCGACCACGTGGCTGGACCATGTGACCGCTATTACGAGATTTGTAATCTACAGAGTGGGTGGTGAGACGCGCATTGAATGCACTTTGATGGGGTGTTGAGCACATCGGAGATTACGGTTGTGGTGGATACTTTTGTGAAAGAAATATTTGGGCTTTACTTTATGTTATGAACTGATATTTTTTCACTTTTGCACTGTTTGGTGGAAGTGTTGTTTATAATTTTTATTTTTATTGTTTATGTATTATTTGTAGTTATTTATGAATTTTCTATTGTTTTATATTTCACACAATTTTGGGGATTGAATTGCATCTCATTAGTGAGCGCTGTTTATGGCTCCACTCCTCCTACCACCTCATCCCCCACAGCCACTTCCTCCTGTACCACTTTCCCCTCCCTCCTAGATTGTAAGCTCAAAAGAGCAGGGCCCTCGAACCCCTCGTGTATCGCACTGTCTCTGTCTTGTCTCATGTCTTGTCGCCCTGCCTTTGTACAGTGCTGAGCAAACCCTTTGGCGCTATATAAATACTGTATAATAATAATAATAATGGTGGTCTTCACCTATCCATGATCTGGTCTTGCCATTCTGGTCTTGCAAATCTGACACTTTCTGGGAGTGTTAAAGCTTTCCTGCACACACCTGCCCTCATGCATCCTATTCCTCTTTAGTTATAATGACTGATGACCAATGATTACAAATCACTGTATATGCTATTTGTTATCCTTTTTTGCCAAATCGTTTTTCATTCTCTGGCTACAAGCATTCACTCCAGAATCTCCTGTAATGTTCAAGGCAATACCTGGGCAATATTTGTCAGAATCAGAATGCCGGAACATTTACCAAGTTGGTGGGATGCAAATGTCATATATAATAGTGTTATTACTATTATACATAATAGCATCCTTCTGTCAATGGTTGTGAAGGATGCCAGCAGGTGCAGGAAATCCTGAGCCGTGTAACAAAGGGGTGGGGAGGCCATGGCTAATTAGGTCACCACATCCTTGCCTCCTTGTATATAAACCTAATGACAGTTCCAGAAAGCTGTGGTGTGCAGCATGAGCAGTACGGTTGGCACATCAACAAGTTTTTTCTTTAGACAATCAGCAGGTGACCTTCATCATGATTGATGCTGAATTTACAATGCTGGATTAGCTGTACTTTTTAGGGTTTTTATTTTCTTAAAATAAAAGACTTGACAAAAAACGTCTGTGTATTTATTTATAACTGACTTTTTTTGTGAATGAGTAGGGCTATGTACCCCTTGCTCATTCATGTTTTGAGGAGGAGCGGATTTCTGGGGTCCCTTATTTTAAAGGGGATTCAAGATTCTGGTAAGTTCCCCCCACGCCCCTATAACCATCAAGCCAGGATTGTGAAGAGGGCATGTAGCCCATCTTTCCTGCCCTGCCAGGCTGAGAGCTCAGATTAAGGTTTTAGTATGGATTTGAGAGGGGGCATGTCTTTTTTTTGTGAACACCCCTAATATTTATACCACACATGAAGGCATATTCATATTGTGTGCTCAATTTTAAGTGACACCTTGTTTACATGGCATAGATACACTACTTCACAGAGACCCCCCCCCCCCCCCCAAGCAGATACTTTAAAGGAAGTGTGCATTTTTATTGTTGCACTTTCCACAATATTAAATTCAGTGGTCACTTTAATTGTATTTTATTTTATTGTGCATTGGTACATATACCCTGGGGCAGCGCTTAGTCTGCATGTACTTTTTTGCCAATCTCTTGTCTATTAGCCTTAAAATAGAGAAACACTTGATTTGACAGGCTTGGTTCAAGTTGACTTCAATGGGATTCAGATTCAGCATGTAAATGTTTAATATATTTAGCCAAACCTCCCTGAACTGAACCTAGATGTGTTCAGCTCATCACTAATAAATAAAGGCGCATAAGATAGGATGACTTTGCAGTACAATTGAGAGACAAGGACAGGACATTTTCACCCAGGAAGTGCCTGAACAAGGTCCTTAATTGATGGATCTCATAGTTGCGTTGGTCCAGCTTGGACCAATATAAGTACGTATACACCATACATGCGTGATCCCTGTAGAAACTGGAAATAACTGTAATAGACACCGATACTACAATGATCACCACTAGCTTCTGGGTCCCATGCTGAGCTGCTGCCCTGCTGCTTAAAGTGTTACTTGACTCTGCATTCACTATATCTGGTCTTCCACAGTACATAGAATATGGAAGTACAATTGTTTTAATAAATATAAACTTCTAAATACCTTTTCTCATCAGCAGTTAGAGCAGTCTTGCGACTTCTATCAGTCTTCAGCAGAGCACTGGTTAAAGCTTGTAGAAATTTTCTTTCTGCTCTAGAAGGATGCAAAACCCCTTATCTCTTTCTGGACAGTGCTGCTTGACCCTGCGCTGATCACATGCACTCTCCAAAAAAAAAACCTCTCTAGAAATACATACTAAATTGAGCATGTGTAGAATGACTATGGTTCAGTCTGACTTATCAGGAGATAAGACGTGGACATTTGAACAAGAGGAGGAGCAGAGAAGTCAGGATCAAATGGCCTTTTTACACATTACATAAGATGTACCCCTTAGGTTCCACAGTGAGTATAACAAGCATGCTTTACTGCATATACTGACTGATTTTACTGTTGTGGGTTTAGTAACACTTTAATGAACACAGGGGTTCACCTGTTTGGCACGGGCTCCATTCAGAGAACACTTTGAAGTTTTTCAATTAATGCAATGTATTTTTTGATTTGAAAATGGGGATTGTTGTGTCACTGACCTGCCTCTCCAGCCCATCCAATCAGAGAACTCTTTGCATTCACTGAGTAAAGGCAAAGTGTTCTCTCAATGGTGCTAATTATGTGGCAGGGCAACCACTTAGCACAGGACCCAGGAGACAGCAGTGATTGCTGTAATAACAATGACTACTATAGTGATTTCCAGCTTCCACAGAGATTACCTTGAATAAGGTGGAGTGCCATTCCAAGCGCCAATGCTTGTGTTCAGGTGATCCATTAAGTCTAGGTGCTGGCACCTGTAGTGTTCATCCAAGCCTCCTGTGTAATGTAAGTGCACAGACATCCCACTCCTAATCACCCATGTACAGAGTAAAAGTAAAAAGCTGCCTCAGCCTAGGATTCTCCTAGACCATGTCTCCGGGCGTGTTTCGTTCCCCCAACAGGGCTTAGTCATAAAGTCTATGGGATTGATTTACTAAAACTGGAGCGTGCAAAATCTGGTGCAGCTCTGCATAAAAACCAAAAAGCTTCCAGTTTTTTTTTTTGTCAAAGCTTAATTGAAGAAGCTGAAGTTAAAAGCTGATTGGCTACCATGCACAGCTAACCAGATTTTGCACTCTCCAGTTTTAATAAATCAACCCTTATGAGTCTATGACTAAAACCCTGTGGACAGGGTGAAGCATGCTAGAGGGTGTGACCTGGGAGAAGCCAAGGCTGAGTCTGTTTTCTACCTTTACTCTGTACATGGATGGTTAGGAGTGAGGCATCTTTGCATCTTACATTCCACTGGGATCGGTCAGATATGGAACATGCAAACTGAACCAATATAACTATGCAAAAATATCCACACCTTGCATTCATCTTCAAAAAAAGACTGAAAGCAACATTTGAAAGTACATTAACATGGTAAATCTTATATGACATTTTAGTGATTGGGTTTACATATACATTAAGCCGTAAAAAAATATTTTTTATTCCTTTTTTTATGTGGCCTTATTTAGGTCATTTCATGCATATATTTTAGTTATTCATAATTCTCCATGAAATGATACTTTGTAGTATTAATATAGGAAGAATGCAGTTATTCAAAACCTGACCTTCAAAATATCATTTGCATGATTAACTGCACACCACTGCTAGCATGAACACAATTATACTATGTTTAGTGCATTTAAGAAGCACCATTACATTAATAGATAAATAAACTTGTATGATTAATAAATTGTACCCAGTTATTGGAGCAATACCAAAATAAAATACATTTGTTTAAAAATAACAATGAACACTGCTTCCAATTAAACAAAGCTTCAGAACAACAAAGACTAAATTTGGATTTTGACAAATGTAACGAGTTGAGAAGGAGCTCATTAGCTTTTTAAATGAAGTTGTATACTAAAATCCCACCCACTGATACATCAGACATGGATGTTTCTAGGCATTTCAATTCTTAGAAGAAAGAAAGTTTTGGAAAAATGCATTAAGTTGTTTTTGAAAGTGTTGAATTTGTGAAGCATTGTTACTCCCTTAGGTCATTTTCCCTGTCTGTGCAGTTTTCCTCTGGCACATAGATTTTTTTTCTAAAAAGAAGGTTACATATTGTCTTTGGAGCCAGCTGTGAAGAGCAACAGCCACGATAAGCAGATAGGGTCTCATTTGTATATTACTATCAGGTCGCCATTATACACCAGCAGGTTACTCCACGTCAGGTCATGCATTTTGCAGCCTATTCATAAATGCAGTCTGCAGTGTGGAACCTGCAGAACATAACAGAGTTCTCTTATTTATTTGATAAGCACTTTGCTTGCTTCAGTGTGCCAAACCTAGTTGAGCGATAGGCACATTTAGAAAGCAAATAAAATATAAATAGATAGACGCTACATTTGACCAAACAATAAACTTCATATAGGGCAATAAGTGCCCATACAGGCAAACAGACATACCTGTACATCGCTGCCTGCTTCCGGGTTTAGGAAGTGTGCATGCGTGCCCCCCTACCCCTACCCAGGGGCAGACTGACCATTGGGAAACTCGGGCACTGCCTGAGGGCCTGGGGTCAGTAGGGGGCCCCATGAGATGCCCCTGATACCTTTTTCATAGGCTTTTTTGAGTTTGTGCAAGGACACAGGGGCCCCATGATCCCCTATTGCCCGTGGGCCCCATGAGTTGTCAGTTCGCCCCTGCCCCTACCGCTCCCCCCCGCCATCACCCGCTGTGATTGTACACAGCAGGAGCCTGTCAGCAAGTCCCAGCCAATGACTGGATAACATACACAATCGCAGCCTAGAGCACTGTGTTTACAGTCAACACAGACCTTTGTACAGAGGATACAATCTTTCTTTTTCCCATTCCTGAGAAACTAAGAAATCTATTGGTAAAAACAGCACCCTTTACACATATACACATAGGTGTCCTTTCATGAAACTGAGATCAGCGGCGATCCTGAGGATCGTTGCTGATCTCAGGTCCTTATTGGTTTAGGAAACAGAGATGATCAGTGGAGAACATGTTCTCTGCTGATCATCTCAGCACACAAATGGCCAGTGTATGAAGGAGCGATGTCAGCCCTTCACTGGTGATCTGTGTGAAAATTCTCCCTCCAGATTCTCCAGCCCAGAGGTGGAGAATCGGGGGAGCAGCAAACGTAAGTGGTAATTTACAACTGCTTAGTAAATTGTGTGTTTGACTGATCTATTACTGTAATCTCACTAGATTACAGTAACAGCAGTCGTTTTCTAGCATTCATAGCGTTTGTAGACTGCTTCTCTCATTCGGAGAAGTGATCTACACTGCTTCATGAACAGGCATTCAGAGAAGAACTGTCTCCTCTGAGAATGCCAGAGAACTGAGCAGCAATCATTTACTGCTGCATGATAAAAGGACACCATAGTAAGGCACACATTTAACAGCTTCCTATCTGCCCTATAGCAGAAATACCGCTACAGGGCGGCACAGGTGCGCAAAATCACTTATATATAGGTGATTTTGCATTTCCGGGTAGGGGGCATGCGCGAGCCGTACACGCGCCCTACCCGTGCCGCCATTCATGGCCGGGGCTGTCAATCACCGGGTCCCGGCCGATGATTACTCGCCAACGCCTGGTGATTTCCAACGATCTCCGACGGGGAGGAGAACTGTTTATTTACTAACAGTTCTCCTCCTTATCAACACTGACATGGCCCCCTATGTAAAACACTCCCAGAACACAGGTAACCTTTTGATCACCCCTCATGTTAACCCCTTCCCACCCAGTGCCATTAGTAAAGTGTCAGTGTTTTTTTTTAGCACTGATCACTGTACTGGTGTCACTGGGGATATCAGTGACACCAAGTCAGTTCCCCCCCAGTGTCAGAATGCCCGTCGCAATCCCACGGTCCCGCTATAAGTCTCTGATCACTGTAAAAATAGAAATAAAAAACATTCCAGTATCTATACCACCATTTGGAAACTCTATAACTTTCATGTAAACCATTTAATTTACACGTATTGGGATTTTTTTTTAGCAAAGACATGTAGCAGAATACATTTTGGCCTGAATTTTTAAGACAAAATTTTATTTTTTTAATTTTTTTTCCTGGACATGTTTAATAGCAAAAAGTCAAAAATATTGTTTTTTTCTCAACATTTTTGTTTTTTTTTACAACACAAAAAATATAAAATGCACAGGCGATCAAATACCACCAAAAGAAAGCACAATTTGTGGGAAAAAAAGGATGTAAATTTCATTTGTGTACAGCTTTGCATGACCGTCCAATTGTCAGTTAAAATAATACAGCACTGTAACGCAAAAAATGGCTTGGTCAGGAAGGGGGGTAAATCCTCAGGAGGGCAAGTGGTTAACCCCTTGATTGCCCTAGGGGTTAACCCCTTCCCAGCCAGTGTCATTAGTACAGTGACAGTGTATATCATTATCACTGATCACTTTATCAGTACTTTATTGGCAGTTCCCCCCAGCATCAGTTAGTGCCAGATTTCCCACCGCAGTATCGCAGTCTCATTTAAGTCACTGATCACCACCATTAGTAGTATAAAAAAAATTCATATAAATATATTTATATATATATATATATATATATATATTCCATAGTTTATAAGTGCTATAACTTTCATGCAAACAAATAAATATACACTTCTTGGTATTTTTTGTATCAAAGACATGTAGAAGAATACATTTTGGCCAAAATTAATGAAGAAATTAGATTTTTTTTTAAATATTTTTTTTTTCTTAAAATTGTTGGTCTTTTTTTTGTTTATATCTCAAAAAATTTAAAAACCCAGTGGTGATCAAATACCACCAAAAGAAGGATCTATATGTGTGAAAAATGTATATACATTTTGTTTGGTTACAGCATTGCATGTCTGTGCAATTACTAGTTAAAGTAGTGCTGTGCAAAATAGTAAAAAAATGGCCTGGTCATGACAGGGATAAAATCTTCGAGTGGTTAAGAACCAGTACAACAAAAAAATGTTCTGTGTAAAAGAAGTGAACAAAACAAATAGAGATGTACTGATGGGGGTGCCAAAAGTTGGGTGCCTTGAGGATCCAGTGATGGAAATCTGTTCCCTATTTAGTACTACATCAAAGTTATTGTATGATGACTGCTATCATATTGCAAGCACATCCATCAAGAACAACAAATGTCCAATAAACCTATTACTGGAGCAGTTTTTTTTAAGTGTATAGACTTCACTGTCTGATGTACAGAAAACCAGTGGAGGGAAACTTTTAAGTCTGAATAAAAACATGATCATACAAAATATAATACATCAATGTAAACACCACCTAAAAAACTGTAATGAAAAAAAAAATATGGAGGCTGCCAATTCAGACACCTCGTCAATGTGTTGGCGTTATACTTATCTATCAGCACAAAACTAACTATATCAATCCCACTCTTGAAGAAATGTTATTCACTTCCACCCTTGAAAGTTAATCAAAAATTATATACAAACACCTTTCCTTTATACAAAATCAAAATGTCCCCAATGTCTTTAATCACCATATGCAATTCCACAAAATAAAGTCTTTTTCTTCTTTCAAAATGAATCTCTCTCTTAATTCGTGAAGTTTCCAATGATCATAAACCTCAAAAAAAGACAAAACTCAAAATAGTGTCATACCCTTTATAAAATATGTGCCATTCACTGTGAGTCATGCAAAACACATAACTAGTGCAAAACACAAAAAAAAAAAAATCTATGTATATATATATTATATACACATATATATCCAAATCCTCCAAACATGAAAACACTCCAATTGTGTCCACTGCAGCAAATCAGGGAACTTAAGAAAAAGTCAAGGAAGTGACGAAACGCATCAGTGACACGTGACCTCTGACGCATCAACGTTCACCGGAAGTGCGATCGCGGCCATTTTGGTAGTGGGAACATGTGGTTGTTCCCTTGCTTCACAAACACAGAGTGGAATTGTCCTTGCTATGAGGAGCTGTTTTCTCCAATCTTAAATGTAAGTTGCTGAATAAATTAGTATTATATTTTACCCACCATATCTAATTGTGGATTCATTTATGAGGGAAATGGAGGAGAACTGAGTTGGATCCTGAAGAAAGATGTCATCTTAGCTTATGATATGCCCTTCTGATATATATATAGGGTAATTATTCACTGTTACACGAGTTTGAGTGTTATATTGTGATTTCATGGGCTTAAGGTGATCACTGTTTTTGGATATAGTGTGGATATAGTATGGTTATACATATCATTTGAGTGAATCACTGATTTGCTGCAGTGGACACAATTGGAGTGTTTTCACGTTTGGAGGATTTGGATATATATGTGTATACATAGATTTTTTTTTTTTTTCGTTTTTCACTAGTTATGTTTTTTGCATGACTCACAGTGAATGGCACATATTTTATAAAGGGTATGACACTATTTTGAGTTTTGTCTTTTTTTAAGGTTTATGATCATTGGAAACTTCACGAATTAAGAGAGAGAGATTCATTTTGAAAGAAGAAAAAGACTTTATTTTGTGGAATTGCATATGGTGATTAAAGACATTGGGGACATTTTGATTTTGTATAAAGGAAAGGTGTTTGTATATAATGTGTTGGGGTTGATTTACTAAAACTGGAGAGTGCAAAATCTGGTACAGCTGTGCATGGCAGTCAATCAGCTTCTAACTGCAGATTGTTCAATTAAGCTTTGGCAATAAAACTTTTGACATAAAAACCTGGAAGCTGATTGGTTTCTATGCAGAACTGCACCAGACTTTACACTCTCCAGTTTTAGTAAATCAACCCCTTTGAGCATCTTATCCACAACAAATATGCAGATACGGACTTCTGGCTTTTATCGGACTTCTTCCAGATTAATAACTCAAAAAGTATTGAAACCAGGTAACTAGCATGTTCAGAAGGGAGTTAACAGTCTCAACATTTCTCACAAAATGGGTTTATGTCACATTATGACAAGGCTGCCATAATTGATCTTTCCTTCCAAAAAATGCTACTTGTGTGGCTGCAATAGTGACAAGTTTGATTGCATACAGACAGAATATTACCAGTGTGTAAATAAGACCTTCTGATTTTCTTGATCTGCATACCTGTTCTGGATTGGACACTCAAAGTCTGTTAAAGGAGAACTGTAGGCAAAAATTATATATATATATATATATATATATATATATATATATACAGTTGCAAGAAAAAGTATGTGAACCCCTTGGGATTACGTGGAGTTTTGCATGAATTGGGCATAAAATGTGCTCTGAACGTCATCTAAGTCACAACAATAGAAGAACACAGTCTGCTGAACATAATACTACACAAACATTAGATGTTGCCATGGTTTAATTGCACATAACATGTAAGCATTCACAGTGCAGGGAGGAAAAAGTATGTGAACCTTTGGACTTAATAACTGGTTGACCCTCCTTTGGCAGCAATAACCTCAACCAAACGTTTCCTGTAGTTGCAGATCAGACCTGCACAACGATCTGAAGTAATTTTGGACCACTCCTCTTCACAAAACTGTTTCAGTGTAGCAATATTCTTGGGATGTCTGGTGTGAATCGCTCTCTTAAGGTCATGCCACAGCATTTCAATCGGGTAGAGGTCAGGACTGTGACTGGGCCACTCCAGAAGGCGTATTCTGTGCTGTTGCAGCCATTGTTTTGTTGAATTACTTGTATGCTTTGGGTCATTGTCCTGTTGCATCACCCATCCTCTGCAGAGCTTCAGTTGGCAGACAGATGGTTGTATGTTTTCCTGCAAAATGTCTTGATAAACTCTGTAATTCATTTTCCCATCAATGACAACAATCCGTCCAGGCCATGAGGCAGCAAAGCAGCCCCAAACCATGATGCTCCCTCCGCCATGTTTTACAGTGGGGGTGAGGTTTTGATGTTGGTGTGCTGTGCCTTTTTTTCTCCACACATAGTGTGGTGTGTTCTTCCCAAACAACTCAATCTTGGTTTCATCTGTCCACAATATATTTTGCCAGTAGTGCTGTGGAACATCCAGGTGCTCTTTTGCAAACTTCAAACGTGCTGCAATATTCTTTTTGGACAGCAATGGCTTCCTCCGTGGTGTCCTCCCATGTATTCCATTCTTGTTTAATGTTTTCCTTATTGTAGATGTGTCAACAAAAATGTTAGCATGTGTGAGAGATTTCTGTAGGTCTTTAGCTGACACTCTGGGATTCTTCTTTACCTCATGCAGCATTCTGCGTTGTGCTCTTGCAGTCATTTTTACAGGACGACCGCGCCTAGGGAGAGTAGCAACAGTGCTAAACTTTCTCCATTTGTAGACAGTCTGTCTTACCGTGGACACATGAACATCAAGGCTTTTGGAGATACTTTTGTAACCCTTTCCAGCTTCATGCAAGTCAACAATTCTTGATCGTAGGTCTTCTGAGAGCTCTTTTCTGCGAGGCATGGTTCACATCATACAGTACTTCTTGAAATCAGTAAACCCAAAACAGGTGTGTGTTTTTTAAGGGCAGGACAGCTGTCAGCAACACATCCAATATCATCACACTGATTGGAGTCAAGGTTGGCGCACTCCTGGCTCTAATTAGCTCTGGGAGAAGTCATTAGGCTAGGGAGTCACATACTTTTTCCTCCCTGCACTGTGAATGTTTACATGTTACGTGCAATTAAACCATGGCAACATCTAATGTTTGTGTAGTATTATGTTGAGCCGACTGTGTTCTTCTATTTTTGAGACTTAGATGACATTCAGAGCACATTTTATGCCCAATTCATGCAAAACTCCACGTAATCCCAAGGGGTTCACATACTTTTTCTTGCAAACGTATATATTGGGCAGCACAGTGGCTAAATGGTTAGCACTTCCACCTGGCAGCACTAGGGTCGCTGGTTTGAATCCCAGCTATGGCACCACCTGCCTGGAGTTTGCATGTTCTCCCTGTGCCTGTGTTGGTTTCCTCCGGGTATTCTGGTTTCCTCTCACACTCCAAAGACACACTGATAGGTTAATTGATCCTGTCTAAATTGTCCCTAATATGTGTATGTATGAATGTAAGTTAGGGACCTTAGATTGTACACCCCTTGAGGGTTAGGGACTGATGAGAATGTACAATATACAGTCAGGTCCATAAATATTGGGACATTGACACAATTCTAACATTTTTGGCTCTATACACCACCACAATGGATTTGAAATGAAACGAACAAGATGTGCTTTAACTGCAGACTGTCAGCTTTAATTTGAGGGTATTTACATCCAAATCAGGTGAACGGTGTAGGAATTACAACAGTTTGCATATGTGCCTCCCACTTGTTAAGGGACCAAAAGTAATGGGACAACTGGCTTCTCAGTTGTTCCATGGCCAGGTGTGTGTTATTCCCTCATTATCCCAATTACAATGAGCAGATAAAAGGTCCAGAATTCATTTCAAGTGTGCTATTTGCATTTGGAATCTGTTGCTGTCAACTCTCAAGATGAGATCCAAAGAGCTGTCACTATCAGTGAAGCAAGCCATCATTAGGCTGAAAAAACAAAACAAACCCATCAGAGAGATAGAAAAAACATTAGGCGTGGACAAAACAACTGTTTGGAACATTCTTAAAAAGAAGGAACGCACCGGTGAGCTCAGCAACACCAAAAGACCCGGAAGACCACGGAAAACAACTGTGGTGGATGACCGAAGAATTCTTTCCCTGGTGAAGAAAACACCCTTCATAACAGTTGGCCAGATCAAGAACACTCTCCAGGAGGTAGGCGTATGTGTGTCAAAGTCAACAATCAAGAGAAGACTTCACCAGAGTGAATACAGTGGGTTCACCACAAGATGGAAACCATTGGTGAGCTTCAAAAACAGGAAGGCCAGATTAGAGTTTGCCAAACGACATCTAAAAAAGCCTTCACAGTTCTGGAACAACATCCTATGGACAGATGAGACCAAGATCAACTTGTACCAGAGTGATGGGAAGAGAAGAGTATGGAGAAGGAAAGGAGATGTAAATTCCCTCAAATTAAAGCTGACAGTCTGCAGTTAAAGCACATCTTGTTCGTTTCATTTCAAATCCATTGTGGTGGTGTATAGAGCCAAAAATGTTAGAATTGTGTCCATGTCCCAATATTTATGGACCTGACTGTATATGTAAAGTGCTGCATAAATTGACAGAGCAATATAAGTACCTGAAATAAATAAATAAATATATGGGGGTAGGGGCATGGGGGTGGCAGTGCCATTACATACAAGTTTACCAAAGGTAATCTTGTACTTTAAATACATGAAAAAAAAACAAATTAAAGCCATTCAACCTCATCTAACATTTTGTCAGCAGTTACAGCAATAGTTCTTTCGTTTTGAAAAAGGTTTAAACAGGTGAGGAAAAGCTGGCCAAGCATCCTAGGCAGTACTGTAATTTGTTCTAACCCCTGTAACTGTCACTTTTACTGACATCTTGGTCTGCATGCAAATGTGGAACAAAATATAAATAAAGGTAAATGGAATTTTTAAAAAAGAATTATTTTACTGATTAACATTAGAGATATTAAGCATATACAGTTAGCAGAGTAGAATATGTTGTGCTATAGTGGACTTTTAAAGTAGTTGTAAACCCTTACCTATACCCAGTGAAGTGCCTATCCTCAGGTGATATACAGAAATGAAATCAATCCTCCTACATAGGTTGTACCTGTTTATTTGCAGCCATTTGTCTTGTACATCCTGGTAAAACTCAGCAATGAAAAGGATTTTTTGAAAACTCACAAAGTGGTGATGGGGGGGGTGCTGTACACACTGTACTGGAGGGAAGGAACACACCTAAAGAAATATGTGCTTTGTTCAGATTTCATGTCTGAAGTTTGAAGTTTACCACTTTAAAGTTTTCTGATTATATAAATTGCCAGTCAGCTAGCATTTTTCAGAAGTAGCTCAACAACGACAGCCCCCCTGTATCTTTCTACTGACAGGTTTTCATACACTTTACCATGGGTACACTAAATAAATACTCACTGAAGACACACAATAGTTTCCCTTTCAACATTTAAGAAATGGAATATTCATTCAGGTGGATGCAAGAATGTCTTTGATGTCTTATGCTATTAATGCTTTAAAGAATTTCAATCCTCCATATCAGCGTGCCGTCATTGGCCGTTTTTATATTGTTACGGCGGGCAGCTGTTCTATGCTATTGTACTCGTTCCCTCTTTGTAGAGACTACGGTGTGTAATGACACAAGGATTGTTGTGCAGTAACGGAACAGTGAAAAGGTCACACCGGCTCTATGACTGCAAGACTTCACATCATTAAGCATCTTCCTCATGGTAGCTAATTTATAATGAATATGTAATGACAGAACATTAGCTCAGTATTCCAGTGACCTGTGCTGCATGGAAAAAAGTACAAAGTTTATATTCACCTAAAAGTGTTATTGCTGGTGCTGACAGCAGTGAAAAATACAGATACTGTACATATATTTAGGAGAACTTGCAACAACTAACCTTGGGTAAAAATACCAGTAGTCAGTCCTAATTATTCAATTATTCAGGTATAGCAACAAAATATTTATTTTAAGCAACTCATTTAGATTTTCTTACTTTGAGTTTTACTGTTCAGCTTCAGATGTAGAGATGTGCATGGCGGAAAAATGTGAATTTTGGAAGATGGCTATATTTATTCTATCCTATTTTAATATATTCTATTCTATTCTGCTCTACTCCTCTTTATTCTTTTATTTTCTATTCAATTCCAATCTATTTTATTCCTTTATTTTATATTCTATACTATCCTAGTCTATTCTATTCTATTTCTTTATTTTATATTCTCTCATGTGTATTCTATTCTGTCCTTTTATATTCTATTCTACTCACTGTAAACAGTGAGTATATATGTGTTTGTGTATGCAGTTTGTATGTATGTGCATAAGTGGTACTGCTAAGTGGGGGACTTCTGACACCCGCACTGCTGTGTACAATGTATACACCTAACCCTTGCACTATTTACATTACATACTTCTGTCATTTGTACTCTGTACATTACATACATATATCCCCTGCACTCTGTACATAGGCTCAAATCCTAAAGGATAAGTTCGCCTTTCATAACATGTCACATGGTACACTCATATTAAGGGTGTGACAAGTAACATGTTATAAATAGACTAGCCTCCCCCTCCCCGAATGTCTGCTTGTACATCCTGGGCAAGCAGATGTACTGACAGGTCTGCAGGAGAACTGCTTGGCACCAACGAACTGCTGATTGCTGGTGAATGGTTTACATGCTCCTTAAACAAAAAATAATAAATATACATTTTTTTACCTGCACAAAAATGTGCATTTATTATTTTTTAGCAAAAGGTGAACTTATTCTTTAAGCCCATCTCACTGTTAACACAATTTTGGCACACCCATCATTTACCATGGTGTGCTACATGTATGGTGATTAGCTCACCCCATATTTTCAAAAGTTACCAGGTATGCACATTAGCAGTTGACTAGTAGGCTTCCTGGAAAGGTAAAAGTGTTTCACCAAAATGCTGAGGTTTTTTTTTTAAATACGAATATAATTGAAGAATATATATGAAGCTAACAAAGCACATGAAACTATTGGTTAGCAACAAAGACAATTGCAGAGAGAATCTGCCACAGTATCACACTATATATATATATATATATATATATATATATATATATATATATATTATATACATACACACTATATTGCCAAAAGTAAAAAGTATTGGGACACCCCTCCAAATCAATCTTTGCTGCAGCGCACAGTGCTAAGAAGTAGCCAATTGTCTGCAGAATCAATAGCTAAAGACCTCCAAACTTAGTGTTACCTTCAGATAAGCACAACAACAGTGCATAGAGAGCTTCATGGAATGGGTTTCCATGGCCGAGCAGATGCATGCAAGCCTCACATCACCAAGTGCAATGCAAAGTGATGGATGCATTGGTGTAAAGCACGCCGCCACTGGACTCTAGAGCAATGGAGACATGTTCTCTGGAGTGATGAATCATACTTCTCTGTCTGGCAATCCAATGGATGTGTCTGGGTTTGGTGGTTGCCAGGAGAACGGTACTATTGTGCCAAGTGTAAAGTTTGGTGGAGGAGGGATTATGGTGTGGGATGTTTTTCAGGGGTTGGGCTTTGCCCCTTAGTTCCAGTAAAGGGAACTCTTAAGATGTCAGCATACCAAGACATTTTGCACTATTTCATGCTCTCAACTTTGTGGGAACAGTTCGGGGATGTCCCCTTCTTGTTCCAACATGACTGCTCACCAGTGCACAAAGCAAAGTCCATAAAGACATGGATGAGCGAGTTTGGGGTGGAGGAACTTGACTGGCCAGCACAGAGTCCTGACCTCAACCCAATAGAACACTTTTGGGATGAATTAGAGTGGAGACTGAGAGCCAGACCTTCTCGTCCGACATCAGTGCCTGACCTTACAAATGCGCTTCTAGAGGAATAGTCAAACATTCCCATAGACACACTCTTAAACCTTGTGGACAGCCTTCCCAGAAGAGTTGAAGCTGTTATACCTGCAAAGGGTGGGCCAACCCTACGGAATAAGACTGGGATGCCTTTAAATTCATGTGCATGTAAAGGCAGGCGTCCCAATACTTTTGACTTTTGACAATATAGTATATATATATATATATATATATATATATATATATATATATATACAGTATATATATATATATATATATATATATATATATATATATATGAAACCTTAGTTAATATACAATCAATGCAAGGGAACAAAAGTACACAATTGGGTTGATTTACGTAAAGTGATACTGAAGGTTAACATTATTTTGTCTTAAAATTAAAAAATGTTATCCTTACCTGTTTTGTCACACAATATTGCACAAAAGGTCCTTTACCTCTTCATTAGCAGTCCCCCACCACTACTGTCCACTTTTTCTTCCTCCAAGTGCCCCCTTAGCATACCATGGGCTAAGGGGGCACCCAGGCATGCACGTTCCTGATATGGGTTGTGTGTGTCCATATACACATGTAGCACAGGAATGCCAAGCCCCTGCTCCCTTCTCTCATGAATTTAAATGACAGCAGCAGGAGCCTGTGGTTCCTGTTGCTCTCGGTGTCTCCTGTGAAACCAGGAAGAGAGTTTAGGCCGTTAACCTAGCAAGGTGAGTTTTTTCATTGCCTAGAAATGGTGATTCTATTTTCCTTGCATGTGTTTGGGTAATTTTTGCAAAATGAATTTTCACTATATTCTCTAAAGTAAGTATAAATTCACTTCCAAAGTAAAAATTCACTTTGCAAGGTGAGCATGCTCTATTCCAGGCCTCTTTCTAACAATAATAGTTGTCCTCCTTTATCTAAAATCAATACTTTTGAGTCATAGATCCAGAACAAGCATGCAGCAAATAAGTATCAGTGTGAACTGTATATTTCTATATTTGAACAGGAACAGAATCTCAGAAATGTTGAAGGCAAAGCATCCGCATGGTGGCTGGGGAACAAGCATTCTAAAACTGAAAGGTTAGCAGTGGCAGCCTACATACAGAAAGTTTACTTTAAAAATATTATGACAAAAATTGCTTCAAACAAAGGGACAATCAATAATGTGACAATACAGTAAGTTGAATGTAATCTGTAAAAGCTTGTATATAAGATTTGTACATCCTCTGATAGTCCAGTGTCAGAGGATTTTGAATAAAACAGATTTCCTATTTAATTGAAGTTCTATAAAGCATATTAGAGTAATTTTACTACAGCTTAGCAGAATTCATTACCTCTACTTTTTATTGTCGGAAATGATTTTTTCCATTCACTACAAGCTTTAGTAGTTGAATTTAATGCATGCATGTTATGTTATCGATTTTTGCAGTAACTTATATGTAAAAGTCAATTTCCTAAAATGATCACACGTTAGCACTCTTAAAATATTGTTAGCTTTTGGCTGACTTTAATGGTGAGTTTCTATGTGGCGTTTATTGGTGATAGAAAACAGAGCCATTTCAGATACAAATAAACAAATGAATCATGAGGTAAAATTTCAATTCACAGTAAATAAACAATTTTATTAGTTAAACAGTGGACTTTAGTGGACTCACACCTAGTCAATTCTGATTGTGTCCCTCATTATCCCAGACAAGCCAACACTTTCCTGTCTACTCTAGCAAAATCTTTGTCAGATTTTTGAAATGATAGGATAGCCGCACCAGTTTATACAGACTTTTTAGAACATTTTCCAAAACCAATGTGTTTCAGGGACTCCCCTTCATCAGGGCTAAGAACTAGACAATAAGGAAAATGCAAAGAATCTTAAAAATGTGTTATAAGCTATAAACATTGCTCGACTAAGAAGTATAAAAACCAAGAAGAAGAAAGAAAACATGTTCTTATTAGGGCAACATAAAAATAAAAGCAAAGGAAGGAAGAAAAACTGAATGTGCTTTCATTCTTGTTAAAGCAACAGTACAACGCAAAATAAATAAATACATAAGTAGTAGTAATAAATAGTAGTGTTAAATAAATAAATAGTAGTAGTAATAATAATAGTAACAATGATAAACCAACACCAATGCACCGCAAATGAGTAGTATAAAAATATTTGTCGGAATACGGACTTTCCACTGAAATGTGTGGGAGGAGCAGGAACTTACAGTGCAGACATTTTGAAGATATTATACAATGCTGAGTAAGTTGCACATCAAATATCTCTGTGGAGCAGGGACAGAAAAATGGATGGCTTTCCAGGAGTGAAAAGGGCAACTGGGAAGTTACTAAAAGTAATTCCACTAAGTGGACTTACACCTCAATGCAAAAAAAAAAAAATAATATTAATAATATTAATTGTACACTAATACAATATAGCATACCAAAACTGACCAATATCAACTCTCGGTTTTAATCAATGAGCTGCTTAGCCAAAATTAGTTTTTAAAAAGTACAATTTACATTTACCGTATTTGCCGGCGTATAAGACGACTTTTCAACCCCTGAAAATCTTCTGAAAAGTCAGGGGTCGTCTTATATGCCGGTATACGGTGTGTCAGGGCGGCACTTTTTCCAGGGGCGGTGTCCTCCAACGGACACTAAGTACAGGGGTGGGCAGAGGGGCTGCTGTACCCTACCTGGCTCCGGTCCCGGTCCCATGATGATCCGGTCCAGGAAGCGCGACTGCTCCTTTCAGTTCGGCCGCTCGATGGTCGCGCAGCTGCTCGGCTCCGCCTCCTTACCGGTGATTGGGCGCCAGCGCACACAGGTGACCAATCACCGGCGAGGAGGCGGAGCCGAACGGCCCCGCGAAAATCAAGCTGCTGAACTGAAAGAAGGAGCAGCCGCTCCTCTCCCCCACTGACACTAACGATGGGGCACTATTCCTCCTCCACACCGACACCAATGATGGGGCACTATTCTCCCCACTGACACCAATGATGGGGCACTATTCTCCCCACTGACACCAATGATGGGGCACTATTCCTCCCCCACTGACACCAATGATGGGGTACTGTTCCTCCCCCACTGACACCAACGATGAGGCACTATTCCTCCTCCACACTGACACCAATGATGGGGCACTGTTCCTCCTCCACACTGACACCAATGATGGGGCACTGTTCCTTCCCCACTGACACCAACGATGGGGCACTATTCCTCCTCCCCACTGACACCAATGATGGGGCACTATTCTCCCCACTGACACCAATGATGGGGCACTATTCTCCCCACTGACACCAATGATGGGGCACTATTCCTCCTCCCCACTGACACCAATGATGGGGCACTATTCTCCCCACTGACACCAATGATGGGGCACTATTCCTCCCTTACTGACACCAATGATGGGGCACTATTCCTCCCCCACTGACACCAACGATGGGGCACTATTCCTCCCCCACTCACACCAATGATGGCGCACTATTCCTCCCCCACTGACACCAATGATGGGGCACTATTCCTCCCCCACTGACACCAATGATGGGGCACTTTTCTCCCCACTGATACCAATGATGGGGCACTATTCTCCCCACTGACACCAACGATGGGGCACTATTCCTCCCCCACTGACACCAACCATGGGGCACTATTCCTCCTCCCCACTGACACCAACGATGGGGCACTATTCCTCCTCCCCACTGACACCAACAAAGGGGCACTATTCCTCCCACTGACTAATGATGGGGCACTATTACTCCCACTGATACCAATGATGGGGTGCTATTATTCCCACTGACACCAATGATGGGGCATGATTCCTCCCACTGATACCAATGATGGGGTGCTATTCCTCCCACTGATACAAATGATGAGGCACTATTCCTCCCACTGACACTAATGATGAGGCACTATTTCATCCACTGACACCAATGATGGGGCACTATTCCTCCCACTGACACTAATGATGGGACACTATTCCTCACACACTGACACTACTGATGGGGCACCATTAGTGTCAGTGGGAGGAGTAGTGCCTCATCATTGGTATCAGTGCGAGGAATCATGCCCCATCATTGGTGTCAGTGGGAGGAATAGCACCCCATCATTGGAATACCATACTGAAATACCATACCATATTGAAATCAAATCTGATGTTTTTTCATTTTTATTTGGTGTGCGTTGGAAGAGGGGTAGTCTTATACGGCGAGTATAGCCCAAACCCTATATTTTATCAGGAAAAGTAGGGGGTCGTCTTATACGCCGGCAAATACGGTACATTTTTCTGTTTTTTATCTTAAAGGCTACTTCTTTTTTTGAGGAGGAGGGGTGATTTAGGATACATTACTTTAGTTCATTTAGGGGCATATTCATAAAGCAGTGAATGTTACATTCATCAAACATTCAATGCAGGCTAGTCTTATCTTCCTGGTGCATGTGTTTTAAATTACAGTGACTGATTCACCACCCGTGAAAGTTTAGTGAAAGTCAGATTCACTGCTTTATAAATAAGCCCTACTGTTCTTTGCATTTGTCATCTTGTATATTTGACCTTTATTTTTGTACAATCTCTTTAATTTTTTTATTTGACCTTCTTTAGATGTGTGGGTTTTTTTGGGAAAAAAATTAAAATAACAAGACTAATAAGGGATGTTTTATTTCTTTGCACAAGAAGTCCATGATAATTGCAAGGAACTTCTGAAACCCATAGGAGCCATTTAAAAGCCCTATTTGAAAACATAACCTGTAAGCTTTTGTTACATAGTAAGCTTTACTGCATTTTATTGGCAAGCTGAAAAAATGAAATCGCTGCAAAGTTTAGGAATAAAGACTTTTATCAAACAATTGCTTTAAATAGGAGGCTTTATACTTAAGCATTTCAATTATGTAGTTTGTTCAGAATGTTATTGTATTTATTGTGCATACACTGTGCGGAATGCTTTTCTTTGCTGCTTATTCAAGGGTGCCACTTGTATCTTTCTTGATAATAATTGAAACATACACACTACTACTTCCTGGTAGCTTCAGATAGACACATGGAGTTGTGTATCATTACGTGTACATCTCAATGCAGCAAGAACATGCATTTTAGAACATGGCTAGTACACGAGTTTACATGTATTTAGCACATTGCTACAAGCCTTATTGCCTATACAAAGGCTCAGTGATACCACCCTTCTCAATGTGAACTTGTAAAGGGATCCTCTAGACTAGGGGTCTCCAAACTTTCTAAACAAAAGGACCAGTTTACTATCCTTCAAATTTTAGGAGTGCTATAGAAAATGCCTTGGTGTCAATGAGAGTAACCAGTGTCCCATCATTGGTGTCAGTTGGAGGAATAGTGCCCCTTCACTGGTGTCAGTGGGAGGGATAGTGTCCCGTAGTTGCGTCAGTGCAAGGAATAGTGCCCCATCATGGGTGCGAGTGGGAGTAATAGTGCCCCATCGTTGGTGCCATTAGAAGGAATAGTGCTCCATCACTGGTGTCAGTGGGAGGAATAGTGTCTTCTTGTCGGTGTCAGTGGCAGGAAGTATGCATCACTGTTTCTGACAGTGGGAGGAATAATGGCCCAAGGGCTGGATAAAAGCAAGCAGAGGGCTGCATCTGGCCCCAGGGCCACCGTTTGGAGACCACTGCTCTAGACATTGCTTAAATAAGGAAAAACCTGCAAAGCACATTATAGAGCAGGGGTGTCCAAACTTTTTTCAAAGAGGGCCAGATTGGATGAAGTGAACATGGTGGAGGGCCGAACATTTTTCCAAACATTCTTTGAACCATTACAATTAAATGCAAATAAATTATTTTATGCCAAGTTACCGTATTTTTCGCCGTATAAGACGCACCTGACCATAAGACGCACCTAGGTTTTAGAGGCAGAAAACAGGGAAAAAAAATTCTGAACTAATGGACTGCAGACACAGTACAGGAGATGACCAGAGACTGTGGACAGCACAGGGATGACCAGAGACTGCGGACAGCACAGGGATGACCAGAGACTGCGGACAGCACAGGGATGACCAGAGACTGCGGACAGCACAGGGATGACCAGAGACTGCGGACAGCACAGGGATGACCAGAGACTGCGGACAGTACAGATGACTGCTGACCTTTGGGGAGGTGGGGAGCGGGTACCTGAATTTGACAGGTACCCGCTCTTACTTCCGCAGTTGTTCTTTGATCTTACCTGTTCCTTGATCCAGCCGCGCGCTGTCTTCCCGGCTTCTGTAATGGCGCTCGGCATGACAGCCGGGTGCCCAGTGCGCATGAGCGAGAAGCACTTGCGCTTTGTGATTGGTCCGGCGGCTTCTGGGATCTGTCATGTGTCCCAGGTACCGCCTTACCATTCACAAAAAGCACCGCTTCATGCCCAGCGCCCACACTACAGAAGCCGGGAAGACAGCGCGCCGCTGGATAGAGGAACAGGTAAGGTCCCGCTGCAGAGCTGAGCGGCCGGCCCGGTATTCTGACATGGCCGCGGTGGAAATACCGGACCGGCCGCTCCATATTCGCTCCATAAGACACACTGACATGGAGGGCCGTATTAAACCGACCCTCGGGCCGTAAATGGCCCGCGGGCCGGACTTTGGACATGCCTGTTATAGAGTGTGTTGCATATTTTGAAAGCCAATTTAGGAAAAGTTACTTCTCCACTAAAAATAAAAAACAAAAATTTGGTTTGTGATGCAGTAAATTATAGGTGAACATTTTGAAAAGGAAATAGCAGAAGCTCTTTAGAAACTGGTTATCCAAAAAAAAAAAAGATTTTTCTGTTTTCTTCATCTTATTCAAATTATGGAGTAAAATGAGCAGGAAATGCCCAGAGCTGATTGTAAACATTTGTTTATGACAATCAATTTGTACATGATTGGCACTGAACAATCTTGACATAAAGAAAATCCTATAGTGGGAAATGAGTGATTCTTTATGATCTCAGTAGATCATTCCTCATACTACTATACTCTCTTTTCCTTTGATTCTATCATGACAGATATGCACTTGGGTGTCATTCACTAATGAGGATACTTGTAATATCAGCTCATATATCATGTAATTTGCTTAAAGTAAACAGAAATTAGCATTCTACATGCCTATGATGACTAATGCTATATTTATCCAGATTTTTATGCATCATTTCCTGCTGCCTTATTCTACTCATTGAAAGGTCAACTAACTATTGAAGGCAATTATGGCAGAAATATAACAAAAGATACTTTGTGGAATGGGTAGATTTACACAATACAGTTATGAATAACTGCTGGTTTATTATGTGAGCAATTGGGTTAATTTGATATGTTTTTTGACTCTACTTAATAACTTGGTTTACAATTATATGTAAATATGTGAAGGGCCACAAGCACAATTAAATATTTCATTTTTGACATCTTACTCTTGTACCTAAGATTTAAAAATATATAGCATACTATATATTTAAAATATTGCATATGAATATTATGTAGACTTGTATCCAGCCAGTAGGTGGAGCTTTAGAGCTATATTCACATGTTTCCTCTGTCTCTTTTGCTCCTTTGTAGTAAAACGCCTCTTGCTTACGGAGCTTAATAGCCTAAGCTAAAATGTATACAACTAATAAATGACTCAATCAAACATTACACATAAACAGCTTCTACTGTGCTGTCTCTGACAATTGTATTCTGGGATTCTTTTGTGTATTTTGTGTTCCGTATTACTGCACTTGGGACAGAAACAATTGAGAACTGTCTGTGATACTTTTTTTATTTACACTAACATACAATTATCAGGACAAGCTTTCTGGGTATGTCCCCTTCTTCAAGGTCCAAGAAGTACTACTTCACAAAGTTTTAGCTGAATGTTAAGTCCTCATGCACACTTGATGTTTTTACAGCTGCTGTTTTTTGGCTTTTGACGTTTATAAACTATAGCCAGTAAACCCCCCAGCATGTTATCCTATGTGTCCATGCACATATAGACTGTATTCAATGTTTTTTGGCTGGGACATTTTTTGTCTGGAAAAAACCCCCAGAACTAGTGGGTTTCTAGAGGAGTTTTTTAGCTGTAAAAATGCTCTAACGCTGAAAAACACAGCAAAATGTGGTAAAATGCCGTAAACCTGCCTTTTTGGACTTTTTTTGACAAAAAAAAAAATTTTTTTTTGTAAAAAAAAAACCCCGCTAGAAACGCAAACACAGAAAAACATGGGAAAATGCTGCTAAGCGTGGCAAAACGCCGCTAAATGCTAATGCAAAACCGCTAAAAAAAGCTGAAAAACGTGACTTTACACAGCTAATGGATTAATTTGGTTGCACAGTTTGCAGCATTTCTTTATTGCAGGGTTTGCTTCCATTATTTGTGACATCATAATCAGAAGGAAGTTTCCTACTGATTAGTTTATTTCTGAGGTTGGGGGGTTGTCTGAAAGCCAGTATTGGGGGTTGCTGGAATATTTCTTTCAGAGTTCCATCCTCTGTTATGATGGGTTGTAAATCTTTGATTATTTTTCTCATTCCTTCTAGTGCTGGATTGTATCTGGTTACAAGAGGTACACAGTTGTTTGTTTTTTTTCTCTTTGTATTGTAGTAGATTTTCTCTTCAGGTTTCAAGAGTGTGTTTATGCTTGTTTTGATAATTTTACCCTTGTAACCTTTCTTATGGAAGGAATCTGCTAGTGTCCCGAGATGTTTATCTCTGTCTTCGGTTCTGAACATATTCGGTGATATCTGATGGCCTCACTCTGTATGATGGCCTGTATAGTGTGTTGGGGGTGAAAGCTAGAACTGTGGAGGTAGTTGCATCTATCAGTGGGTTTCCTGTATATTGAGGTGTGGAGCTTGTCATCCCTGATGTATACTATGGTTCTAGGAAGTTGACATGTGTGTTTGAGTATTCCATTTTTAGTTTGATTGATGTGTGAAAAGTGTTGATCAATGGGTAAAATTGTTTTAGATTTTCTTCACCTTCTGTCCATATGATGAAAATATCATCAATATAGTGATAGTGTCTGTATGGGTTTTGTTGCATGCAGTTCAGGAATTTTTCCTCCAGTTCAGCCATAAATAAATTGACATATTGCGGTGTCAGTTTACTTCCCATAGCAGTGCCCATAGATTGAAGACCGACTTGATAAAGCGCATGCGCGTGAAACATGTTGTCCCAGCAACTGGCCTCCTCTTCCTAAGCTGCGGCTTCAGCGTGGGTTCCTCCCCTCCATCTCCCTGACATCATGGTGACGTCACCCGGGACGCCGGGACGTCGCGACCACGTGGTCCCTGCTTGACAGGCATTGATCTCTTCCACAGTACCCTCTGAGCGGACGGGCCGTCCATCTGGATACCTGGCATCTTAAAGCCACAGGCTTGTGCATTTACCATATTTACCCTGTGATGTTTTATTAAAGGCACACCTCCATATAAGGTGTTTTTATATGATTACAAACTCCACAGTGCCTGGCTCTTGTCAATATTCCTGGATACACTTATGTGTTTTACTAAGGCAGCAGTGGTTTTACATTACTGATGACAGTTGACATGTTTCACTATTTCCTTTGGGGCATATCTGTGCGCTTATGACTACAGTGTTCATACATTGAAGATAGCTGTCATAATTGAAAGTGAAGTAGTTGTGTGTAAGTATGAATTCAATGAGTTGTGTAACAGCCTCAGCGGTGTATTTATGGTTTGGTGAGGGTGATAAGGATCTGTGACATGCAGCTAATCCATCCTTGTGAGGGATGTTACTATACAGGGATTCTACATCCATAGTGAATAGAATGTGTATTTGGTGGTAATTTCTGTATGTTGTTGATCTTGTTCAGATAATCAGTTGTGTCTTGCAGAAAACTAGCAGTATTCATGGCTAACGGTTTTAAAAATGTTTCTACAAGGCCTGCGATTTGTTCGGTAAGTGTGCTCATACCTGTTATGATGGGTCTGCCAAGAATTCCTGGCTTGTGGATCTTGGGCAGCATGTAGAGGTCTTCAATTGCTGAATTATCCGGAATTGCATTGATAAGTTCTGAATGTAGGTGGACTGGTAGTGTTTTAATGAGACCTTTTAATTGCTTGATAAAGTCCTGGGTCGCTCCAGTTGCTCCAGTGGTAAAAGATTGTACAAAATGTTCTTTTGCTGAGTGGATATCAATGAGCTGTGTAACATCCTCAGTGGTGTATTTATGGTTTGGTGAGGATCACATCATGCAGGATGGAAGATGCTGCATATAGCCGCATGAAGAAGCAGTTTACCAACCTAATCACAAAGGAAACACAGATGAACAGTGATATCTTCTTTCTCTCAAGATGCAAAAAGAGGAATCTCATACTGTACCAGAAGGCCCCTGGATTAAAAATCCTTGTGCAAATACACTCAACTTTCTTTACGCAGAAGGACTTTGCAGATGTACTAGTGAGAGATTAAGGAACAACCTCATTCACAAACTGTATAGAAAAAGGGTAACAATCAGAAAATAAAAGCAGTCCTTGTTAGAAACCATAGCATCATTGGAACCTACAAGCATTAACCAAATTAAGACTGAATTGGAAACTCTACAAAGACAACTGCAAAAACCTGTCATGAATGGGAAGCAAAAAAAACTTCAGAAGCTACATCAAGAACAGACCTTTAAGATACAACCTAAACATAAAAGCAACCCAACATATATACCTCCTACTATTAGTGACCTGGAATCCAATCCAGAAGCCCAAGGTATACCTTGAGTAAAAACTGGCCTGACTGAAATAATATTTCCACAGTAATGAAAGGAATCCTAGGACAATGGATTGCGACACAAAGAAAAGAACAGCTGCTTCACACCTCCACAAGGACGCAACACTAAACTGGACATCTATATTGATAGCTACAGACTGCAAGTTACATCCCTGATATCTACCCATATCCTTCCACATGTTTAGTGATAAGCCAAACATAATTGGGTTAGTTTTGGGGCACATTCAACAAACAAGAATAAAGCTTAGGTGTCGAAACCAGGCCCTTCACATCTGGTATAAATGTTAGCTGAGATATCATGCAAAAAGGAAAAACAAATTGACCATACAATGTTTTTGGATTATAGTAAGAAAGCCATGCTAACATTGAGGAAAACATACAAACTCTATGCAGTGCTGCTGTTGTAAGTTCCTAGTAATGACTGAAAATGATTTAGAAGACTTTATTTGGAAACCTTAATGCTCATAATTTACTAACTGACATATCAGTATGGATGTTGTACCACTTCCTTAAACTAAACCTTTGTAAAACTTAGCTGATAATACTCCCTCCCCCTCATGCACTCCTACATGACTTTTCCATCAAGATCAATAATACAACTATCAGTCCCTACCCTCAAGCCAGGGTACTTGGTGTAATCCTAAACTCTGACCCATCCTTTTGACCCCAAATCCAATTGCTGTCAAAAGCTTGAAGATTTCACCGCTGTGACATCTCTAAAACTTTTTAAGCAAAGAAACTACCAAGCTACTCGTTCACTCACTCGTTATCTCTCGCCTTTACTATTGCAACTACCTTCTCATAGGCATACCTCTCCGTAGGCTATCCCGTCATCAGTCTATTATGAATGCTGCTGCCAGGATCATCTACTTTACCAACCATTCAGTGCCTGCCACCCTTCTCTGCCACTCCCTCCACTGGTTTCCAATTGCCTAGCAATTTAAATTCAAAATACTAACAGCAACATACAAAGCCATCCACAACTCTGCCCCGAGCTACATCACCAATTTTTTCTCCAAGTATCACCTAAACCATCCTCTCTGCTCTTCTTGTCATCTCCTGCTCTCAAGCTCCCTTGTCTCCTCCTCCCATGCTCATCTCCAGGACTTTGCTAGAGCCTCTCCCATCCACTGGAACTGTCTACCTCAATCTGTCCAGCTATACCCTTTTCTGGCTGCCTTTAAGTGCTCCCTGAAAACTCATCTCTTTAGGGAAGCCTATCACACCTCTGAACAGACATTTATCACTTCCATCAGCTCATCCCCAACAGTTAGAACCTTTTTTACCACTTGTGCCACCCTAATAGATTGTAAGCTCTTATAAGTAGGGCCCTATTAATCCTCTTCTTTTATTTGTATTGTAGCTGTACTGTCTCTCTTTGTATTGTAAAGTGCTGCACAAACTGTTGGAGCTATATAAGTCCTGTATAATAATAATAATAGAAGAAGAAGAACATATATGCCAAAACCACACAGTAGTGTAACTGCACAAAATCATTGTTTATCAATCTTTAGAGCAGTTACAGTGCAGTATGATCCAATTTAAGAATTTGGGTCAGAGAGTGCGCAAGAGATGAGCATCTACGACAGATACTGTATGCCATGGTGCAGCACCATTTAAAATTGACTTAGAATACCGTACTGTACATGATTTCTTCAGCACACTGTCAATATAAAGTAGACACACATGTAAAAGTCTAAATAAAAATGATGAAAACATGACAAATGTACCTGGATTCCAACACAGTGTTCTCAGAAAGGCAGACAGTTGGTATGTGACTGGTGGTTTTTTAGTTAAAGCGGAGCTCCACCCAAAAGGAGATGTTTCACTTTAAGGTTGTCCCCCGCTCCCCATTAAGGATTGGTACCTTTGGGGAGCGAAGGAGAGTGGGTACTCGATTTTGACAGGTACCTACTCCCACTTCCACTGCGATCACCTAGGTGAAGGAAGCAGAAGTTCTCCTCCCCCCTTGCAGTCTTCCGGGACACATGCCAGGTCCCAGAGGACTGCAGGACCATTCACAATTAGAGATGAGCGAATTATTCAAAAATTCGATTCGGCTGATTCGCCGAATTTGCGGGAGAAATTCGATTCGATGCGAATTTATTCGCTGCGAATTTAACTAATTAAAAGGGTTTCTAGGCTTCAGAGAGCCTTTATATTAGTGCAGAACACTGTACCTTTAATTTAAATGCCCTTGGAGTCTGCTGGGGAAGAGAAATAATACTGTCAGTCAGTATGACATGCAGATGAGTGCCGTCGATCTTAGAATCACCGCACACTTCACTCATTTGGGCAGTCACGGGGCACGACGAAGAAGAAGAAGAAGAAGAAGAATGAAAAGAAGAAGAAGAATGAAAAGAAGAAGAAGAAGAATGAAAAGAAGAATGAAAAGAAGAATGAAAAGAAGAAGAAGAATGAAAAGAAGAATGAAAAGAAGAAGAAGAATGAAAAGAAGAAGAATGAAAAGAAGAATGAGAAGAATGAAAAGAAGAATGAAAAGAAGAAGAAGAATGAAAAGAAGAATGAGAAGAAGAATGAAAAGAAGAATGAGAAGAAGAATGAGAAGAATGAAAAGAAGAATGAGAAGAATAAAAAGAAGAATGAGAAGAATGAAAAGAAGAATGAAAAGAAGAAGAATGAAAAGAAGAAGAAGAATGAAAAGAAGAATGAAAAGAAGAAGAAGAATGAAAAGAAGAATGAAAAGAAGAAGAAGAATGAAAAGAAGAAGAAGAATGAAAAGAAGAAGAAGAATGAAAAGAAGAATGAACTATATTACTATATCAGTCTCTAATGGATGCTGGAGAGTTAAACCCCCTAACACCTGCTGTGCCCATTATGAGGGGTTCCCACCATCCCTGTGCTGAGGTTCTGGGTATGCACACCTGCTGTGCCCATTATGAGGGGTTCCCACCATCCCTGTGCTGAGGTTCCAGGTCTGCACACCTGCTGTGCCCATTATGAGAAGTTCCCACCATCCTTGTGCTGAGTTCCTGGGTCTGTACACCTGCTCTGCCCATTAGGAGGAGTTCCCACCATCCCTGTGCTAAATTCCTGGGTCTGTACACCTGCTGTTCCCATTATGAGGGGTTTCTACCATCCCTGTGCTGAGGTCCCAGGTCTGCACACCTGCTGCGCCCATTACTAGGGGTTCCCACCATCCCTGTGCTGAGGTTCTGGGTATGCACACCTGCTGTGCCCATTATGAGGGGTTCCTACCATCCATGTGCTGAGATTCCGGGTCTGCCCACCTGCTTTACCCATTATTAGGGGTTCCCACTGTCCCTGTGTTGAATTCCTGGGTCTGTATGTACACCTGCTGTGTCCATTGTGAGGGATTCCCACCATTCCTGCACTGAGTACCTGAGTCTGTACACCTGCCAAAAGAAAGTTTCAGGATTTTGAAGGAGCAAAATACAGTAATACTGGAACAAAAATGAGCTGCGTGGTGGAGTTGCCAGAAGAAGAAGAAGAAGAATGAAAAGAAGAATGAAAAGAAGAAGAAGAAGAATGAAAAGAAGAAGAAGAAGAATGAAAAAAAGAAGAAGAAGAATGAAAAGAAGAAGAAGAAGAAGAATGAAAAGAAGAAGAAGAAGAAGAATGAAAAGAAGAAGAAGAAGAATGAAAAGAAGAATGAGAAGAATGAAAAGAAGAAGAAGAAGAATGAAAAGAAGAATGAAAAGAAGAAGAAGAATGAAAAGAAGAAGAAGAAGAATGAAAAGAAGAATGAAAAGAAGAATGAGAAGAATGAAAAGAAGAATGAAACGAAGAAGAAGAATGAAAAGAAGAATGAGAAGAAGAATGAAAAGAAGAATGAGAAGAAGAATTAGAAGAATGAAAAGAAGAATGAAAAGAAGAAGAAGAAGAATGAAAAGAAGAAGTAGAATGAAAAGAAGAAGAAGAAGAATGAAAAGAAGAATGAAAAGAAGAAGAAGAAGAATAAAAAGAAGAAGAAGAAGAATGAAAAGAAGAATGAAAAGAAGAAGAAGAATGAAATGAAGAAGAAGAAGAATGAAAAGAAGAATGAAAAGAAGAATGAGAAGAATGAAAAGAAGAAGAAGAATGAAAAGAAGAAGAAGAAGAATGAAAAGAAGAAAAAGAAGAATGAAAAGAAGAAGAAGAATGAAAAGAAGAAGAAGAAGAATGAAAAGAAGAATGAAAAAAAGAAGAAGAAGAATGAAAAGAAGAAGAAGAAGAAGAATGAAAAGAAGAAGAATGAAAAGAAGAATGAGAAGAATGAAAAGAAGAAGAAGAATGAAAAGAAGAAGAAGAATGAAAAGAAGAAGAAGAAGAATGAAAAGAAGAATGAAAAGAAGAATGAGAAGAATGAAAAGAAGAATGAAACGAAGAAGAAGAATGAAAAGAAGAATGAGAAGAAGAATTAGAAGAATGAAAAGAAGAATGAGAAGAATGAAAAGAAGAATGAAAAGAAGAAGAAGAAGAAAGAAAAGAAGAAGTAGAATGAAAAGAAGAAGAAGAAGAATGAAAAGAAGAATGAAAAGAAGAATGAGAAGAATGAAAAGAAGAAGAAGAAGAAAGAAAAAAAGAATGAAAAGAAGAAGAAGAAGAATGAAAAGAAGAAGAAGAAGAATGAAAAGAAGAATGAGAAGAATGAAAAGAAGAAGAAGAAGAATGAAAAGAAGAATGAAAAGAAGAAGAAGAATGAAAAGAAGAAGAAGAATGAAAAGAAGAATGAAAAGAAGAAGAAGAATGAAAAGAAGAATGAGAAGAAGAATGAAAAGAAGAATGAGAAGAATGAAAAGAAGAATGAAAAGAAGAAGAAGAAGAATGAAAAGAAGAAGAAGAATGAAAAGAAGAAGAAGAAGAATGAAAAGAAGAAGAAGAATGAAAAGAAGAAGAAGAAGAATGAAAAGAAGAAGAAGAAAAAGAAGAATGAAAAGAAGAAGAAGAAGAAAGAAAAGAAGAAGAAGAATGAAAAGAAGAAGAAGAAGAAGAATGAGAAGAATGAAAAGAAGAAGAATGAAAAGAAGAATGAAAAGAAGAATGAGAAGAATGAAAAGAAGAATGAAAAGAAGAAGAAGAATGAAAAGAAGAATGAGAAGAAGAATGAAAAGAAGAATGAGAAGAAGAATGAGAAGAATGAAAAGAAGAATGAGAAGAATGAAAAGAAGAATGAAAAGAAGAAGAAGAAGAATGAAAAGAAGAAGAAGAATGAAAAGAAGAATGAAAAGAAGAAGAAGAATGAAAAGAAGAAGAAGAAGAAGAAGAATGAAAAGAAGAATGAGAAGAATGAAAAGAAGAAGAAGAAGAATGAAAAGAAGAATGAAAAGAAGAGGAAGAAGAAGAATGAAAAGAAGAAGAAGAAGAATGAAAAGAAGAATGAAAAGAAGAAGAATGAAAAGAAGAAGAAGAAGAATGAAAAGAAGAATGAAAAGAAGAAGAAGAATGAAAAGAAGAAGAAGAATGAAAAGAAGAAGAATGAAAAGAAGAATGAAAAGAATGAAAAGAAGAAGAAGAAAAATGAAAAGAAGAAGAAGAAGAATGAAAAGAAGAAGAAGAATGAAAAGAAGAATGAAAAGAAGGAGAAGAAGAATGAAAAGAAGAATGAGAAGAATGAAAAGAAGAATGAAAAGAAGAAGAAGAATGAAAAGAAGAAGAAGAATGAAAAGAAGAATGAGAAGAATGAAAAGAAGAATGAAAAGAAGAAGAATGAAAAGAAGAATGAGAAGAAGAATGAAAAGAAGAATGAGAAGAAGAATGAGAAGAATGAAAAGAAGAATGAGAAGAATGAAAAGAAGAATGAAAAGAAGAAGAAGAAGAATGAAAAGAAGAAGAAGAATGAAAAGAAGAAGAAGAAGAAGAAGAATGAAAAGAAGAATGAAAAGAAGAATGAGAAGAATGAAAAGAAGAAGAAGAAGAATGAAAAGAAGAAGAAGAAGAAAGAAAAGAAGAATGAGAAGAATGAAAAGAAGAAGAATGAAAAGAAGAATGAAAAGAAGAAGAAGAATGAAAAGAAGAAGAAGAAGAATGAAAAGAAGAATGAGAAGAATGAAAAGAAGAATGAAAAGAAGAAGAAGAATGAAAAGAAGAATGAGAAGAAGAATGAAAAGAAGAATGAGAAGAAGAATGAGAAGAAGAATGAGAAGAATGAGAAGAATGAAAAGAAGAATGAAAAGAAGAAGAATGAAAAGAAGAAGAAGAATGAAAAGAAGAATGAAAAGAAGAAGAAGAATGAAAAGAAGAAGAAGAAGAAGAATGAAAAGAAGAATGAGAAGAATGAAAAGAAGAAGAATGAAAAGAAGAATGAAAAGAAGAGGAAGAAGAAGAATGAAAAGAAGAAGAAGAAGAAGAATGAAAAGAAGAATGAAAAGAAGAATGAAAAGAAGAAGAAGAAGAATGAAAAGAAGAATGAAAAGAAGAAGAAGAATGAAAAGAAGAAGAATGAAAAGAAGAATGAGAAGAATGAAAAGAAGAAGAAGAAGAATGAAAAGAAGAAGAAGAAGAAGAATGAAAAGAAGAATGAAAAGAAGGAGAAGAAGAATGAAAAGAAGAAGAAGAATGAAAAGAAGAATGAAAAGAAGAATGAGAAGAATGAAAAGAAGAATGAAAAGAAGAAGAAGAAGAATGAAAAGAAGAATGAGAAGAAGAATGAAAAGAAGTATTCCAGTACAGCAAAAAGTGTATCTGCAGAGAGCTCCGCTATTTCTGACAGTTCTCTGACAGTTCCTTCACATTTACAGCGGTTGAAACATTGTATCTGTTTCCGAATAAAAACATCTGTATCCTAAATGGAAACAAATAGATACAATGTGAAGGAACTGTCAGAGAACTGTCAGAAATAGCGGAGCTCTCTGCAGGGACACTTTTTGCCGGCTGATCGGGAAAAATCCGATTCGCGCACCCGAAGTTGGCTAATATTCGGATTCGGCACGAATCAAATTTTTCCTGAAATTCGAAATGAATTCCACTTCACCTGGTTCGATTCGCTCATCTCTATTCACAATGCACAGCACCGCTCATGTATGAGAAGTGGGCACCCAGCTGTGAATCCGCAAGCTGTCACAGCCAAGTGCCCACACTTAAGATGCCGGGGCACAGGACAGCCTGTGAACCTGGCTGCAGTGAGGACACCGCTGGATCCTAGAAAAGGTGAGTGGCTGTTTTTTAAAGGTCAGCAGCTACAGTTTTTATTTTTTTTCACCAGAAACTGGAGATCCCCTGTAATGTTCTACATGTGAGCTACTTTGACTTCCAGGCATACTGACTTTAGTCTGGTATTATTATTATGATTATTATACAGGATTTATATACCGCCAACAGTTTGCTCAGCGCTTTACAATTTAACAGGAGACAATACAGTAACAATACAGGTCAATACAAGAGGGTAAGGAGGGCCCTGCTCCTTGGAGCTTACAATCTAAGAGGTACAGTAGGTATGGCTGATATGTCAGGTGCCCTCTGCCACTAACATTTATATGGCATTTTATTTTTGCAGTATTGTTCCAAGCTTTGTTGGCTTTCATTTTAATGCCTTTGTATCAAATATATATTTGTAGATATGAACATAGGAAGACAAGCAATAGCACTACTTTTCTAACACTTCATTTCCTGCATAATATTTCACTCTGTGCTGTGCAATTTAGATGTATGTCATATTTGCATGTGTAAATTGTTTGCATATTAGTTACCTCTCTCAGTGATTATGTAAATTGTTCTCTAAAACTAGGACATACAACCAAATGGAACTTTCACTTATATTAGATGTCTATTGATGATAAAGCTTTGCAGACATTACATCAATTTGGGATCCCCCCCAAAAAAAAAAAGAATCTACATAACACAGATATAAAGGGCATAGATCTTTCACTCATATTAAATAAGTCTATTGACTATTGAGCTAATTTTCCACATGACACCCCCCCCCCCCCCAAAAAGTGTTTATTTGGGAAACATTCATTTGCAAAGCACTCATTAACGACACATTAGCAGCATTATGTTTTTGGCAGAAGGTTTCTCCCTAAATGC
This sequence comes from Staurois parvus, assembly GCF_062004578.1. Taxonomy (NCBI): domain Eukaryota; kingdom Metazoa; phylum Chordata; class Amphibia; order Anura; family Ranidae; genus Staurois; species Staurois parvus. Next base: position 6,772,323 of record NW_028318157.1, read on the forward strand.
TGAACAAGGGTCCCACAAATATGTTGTATAAATGACTACATTAGTTTATGCTTCGTTTGGGCAAACTATGCCAGCTTTTCTCTGACTGATCTACGTTATGTGTTTGCTTAACAATACTAAATAGTAGTTTGAATACTGCTCCAAACTCCTTGGAAAGTTACATATGCCATCTATCTGATCTCCAATCTATCATTTGAATAGTATGTACTGTTAATTGTGTTCAGGTTCCCATGTATAATCATTGTTTGATCACTGAATGTCTCTTAAAGTTAAATCAAATTTATCGTTCAGAAACATATGTCATATTCCCAAATCAGAAAGTCTTGCTTGCAATTTTTTTTTTTGTTGTTTTTGCTGTTTCTTTGTTAATAGACACTTAACAATGCATTCCTTACCTTTATTTAGGTAAGCTGCAATCTATTGGCAGAAACCTACAGACATGTTTATGACACTGGAGAGGCTGGGTACACTCTAGGCCTCCAGATGGTTTTCCTTGATTGATTTTGTGACCTCCAAATGTTATTTTCGTTATTTGTTTGTTGTGTTGTAAAGTAAATTTGCATACAGTGTTTAATAAATGTATTTTATTGACATGAATAAAGTCTTTTAATACCTTTTCGAAAAAAAAGAGCATGTAAAGCTTTCAAATTTTCCTTCCACCATGCTGATCTATGCAGAAGTGCAAGTGAATTTTTCTCTCTCTTTCTTTGGCTCAAAATTTTTGTTTCTATTAAATTATTAAATTTGAACCACACAAAACCTTATTTTGAAAATACACTGATATACATCAGACACTCTACAGCTGGGTACTCCAAAGGTTTTCTCCCAAGTTGGGTTTAATTTCTGCCACATTCCTAATTTGGGTGTGGAGAATCTCCAGTGTTAAAGCCTTTAAAGGTTTATTTTGACTGTAAATAATTTGTTTGGACTAAGTTGGAGATTGAGACATCATACCCCCACCTCCGCCAATCAGAGAAAGCCCTGCATTCATTAACTACCTGTCGACCGCTCACAGTAAATATACTGCAAACAGATGGTGGGGTGCAGGCCTGACCACGTATATTTACGTGATTGGCCTCCTTCCGGGTTTGGGGCGCGCATACGTACTCCCCCTGCTGACACGAGCTGTGATTAGACATAACATGAGTTTGGTAGTTGGTTTCAGTCAATTATTTCAGCTAAAATCAGCTGATCAGCTGTGTCCAATTACACTCAAAGTTCTGTATTTACAAAACACAGAACTCTATGTACAGGGAACAGCGATCTGGCTGTTTTTTCTCCCTTCTGGCAAAGCAAGGGAAAAAAACAAACAAATTGCAAAGTAAAAGCAGTACATATTATACACATTACACATTATTAGGCACACATTTAACACCTTGATTCCCCCTAGATGTTAACCCCTTCCTAGGCAGTGCCATTAGTACAGTGTCAGTGTATATTATTAGCACTGATCACTGTATTAGTGTCACTACTGAGTGTCAGTTAGAGTACCCCAAACCAGCGTCAGCTAGCACCAGAATGCCCACCACACTACCACAGCACCCTTTTAACTCACTTATCACCATCATTACCAGTATAGTGTATAGTATAGCTGTGTAAATTCCAGTATACAAGTATATACCAAGATGCTAAAACGTTTGCACAAACAAATTAATATACACCTATTTAGATTTAATTTTACCAAAGACATAGCAGAATACTTTGTTCCCTAAATTTATAAGAATTGTTTTTTTAATTATTTTATTTTGGATATGTTTTATAACAGAAAGTAGAAAATATTGTGTTTTTCAAAATTTCCAGTCTTTTTTCAATTATATGATAAAAAAATTAAAAAAAACAGGGGTGATCAAATACCACCAAAAGAAAGTTCTATTTGTGTGAAAAAAATTATGTAAATTGCCAGGTAAAGTAGCATAGCGCTGAATAGCAAAAAAATACTCAGATCATGAAGGGGATAAAACTTCCTAGAGGTCAAGTGATTAATGAAATACAAGACTTCCTGTGAATGGCTGAGCAGCACTCAATTCAACTTTATTTTTTTTCTGGTAGCAGGGTGGAAAGCCCCTATCCCCTGCCAGAACTGTCAGGGAGCGAGGAGCCAGACACACAAGGAGGTGCAATTAAAGTTAGGTTTATTAATATCAAAATAAGACAAGAGTCTATGCAAGTCCAACAGCGGAAATCGTAGCCAAAGCCGGGATCAAGAGCCAGGAAGAATCGTCGCCAGAGCCGGGATCAGGAGCATGGAAGAATCGTCACCAGAGCCGGGATCAGGAGCCAGGAAGAATCATCACCAGAGCCAGGATCAGGAGCCAGGAAGAAGGGTCGCCAGAGCCGGGGTCAGAAGCCAGGAGGAGTCTTAGCCAAAGCCGAGTCGGTATCCAGGAAAGCAAAGAGTAGCTAAACAGGAGCTTGCTGCTGTGCAACAGACAGGACACGAATGCAATGGACAGCTACAAACAGCAGACTTATATGTGATAAGCCGCCACCTCCTGGGGGAGGAGCCGCAGAGGGCTGAAAGCATAAAGGATCCCACAATGCTTTGCAGACACCTAAGATGGATGCCAGCACATGGAGCAGCACAAGCCCTGAGGAAAGGTAGGACCTTGACAAGAACACAGAGCTGTATACTGTTTATAACGTATGCTACATATAGTTTATACAGCGCTCCCAGTGGGTGCATCTGTTAGTAAGGCAAATAGTTTATTTGGACCAGCTAGGTTACAACCTAAGGAAAGTATTGCAAAAATTTCAGCTTTTTTATTTTTGTCATTTTACCTGATTAATTCTCTGCCTCACTTCCTGACTGTAAAAATGTGACACACAGGTTCCAAAGTTATGGGGAATCTCCATAACAGAGACTCAGAGAACATACAAAGCTGACAGAGTTGGAGTATTTTTTTATTGCATGGCAAAATTAATGCTAATAAGTGTGTATATATACCTCAAGTCTTTGCATTTGCATTAAACCAAAAATCTTTTCCAAGTCACCAAAAACACACTCAACAATGTCACTGTGAGCATCTAAAATACTCATTATTTTTTTTCATTCTCTTTATTCACTAAACTTAGAAACATTATTAATTTTAAAAATAATCATGCTCTACTTCTGAAATAAATGTATAGTAAATCACAGAGGCAGAAAGAAGACATTGCCATTTAGACATTGGTGTTTTAACAATGCCAGTTATCTTATGACCACTACTCTGATATTGTTCTTTTCAAGAGAATATTTACAGGCATGCCATGCCATGCAGTCTAGTCAGACATACTGGGGGTAAGTATTTACTGTGTATTTTTTGGGATATTTTAATATCTTTTTTTTCTTTTCAGCTAGCCATATTTGGCTAGGTTTGCCCTTGTCAGCCTGGGGTTGTTCAGGTGAAAAAAACAACAGATCACACCATACACAGTTAGCACCATGAATGGAATAATCTCTGCTACTATTATAATAACACAGATAAAATGCATACAAGTAGTGCACAACCTCAATATGGCAGTCCCTGAAATAGGGAAAAATAAGGGACATTTGGACACTAACTAAGTCAGTATGTTCATGCTAACTTGGTTTCTGTTGAAAGTACGTTTTTTCTTTCTCTTAAGCTGATTCTAATTTCTGTTTTTTTCTTCTGTTTCTTAAACAGTGCTAGACCAGCTCATCAATGGGTATGTAAAAGCCTGGTTGTCTGGAAGTGCTGTAGGATCCCTGACATGAAGGAACAGCATGGGGTTTGGCCTTCCCCAAGTCAGCTTGCCATTCTGAATTTTCTTTCTGTATTTTTTTGTAAAAAGTTATATTTACAGTTGTTTTCTTATATTATATACTTAGCGCACTCCTATATCTTTAAGGAGGGATGGGCTCCCTCAGGTCCACCTGCCCTTGGTCTATCCATTAAATACATGTACCTCTACTATGGGGGCTCTGTAAGCTTACACATGTATTTGCAAATGTGTGCTAACTAAACCTCTGTTTTTAACGCATACTGTTAAACAGGTCAATTCGGTTTGTTTGCAGGCTGGTTGGCAAGCTGAGCTGGGAATTTTTCTCTTTTGTTGCTTGACATGCGTCACCCTTCCATGTGCTCCTTGCTGTGAAGGCCAGTTATAGACTGGGGCAGTGACCATTTTTTGTACTGTTGAATTGTTGGTGAGGGGGCACATTGGACACCACAGCTGCCATTGTGCTACATGCTGGGTGTCCAGTGTGCTCCTGTACCTTTTAAGGAGGGGTGGGCTCCCACAGGTCCACCTGCCCTTGGCCTAGCCATTAAATACATGTGCCTCTACTATGTGGGCTCTCAAAATTTGTAGAGTTAGGAACTACAGAATATCGGGGTGCCCTGACAAGGCTCTGTAGGTTACGCATGTATTTGCAAATGTGTGCTAACTAAACCCCTGTTTTGAACGTATACTGTTAGACAGGTCAATTTGATTTGTTTGCAGGCTGGTTGGCAAGCTGAGCGGGGAATTTTTCTCTTTTGTTGTTTTCTTATATTTGTTGTATTATTCTAATATTTTGTATACTTTTACACAAAAAAATCAAATTCCTAAATTGTGGCCCAGCTTTTTAAATAATACTTTAACTAATATAATACTGAAGATTGTAGGTATTAAAAGAGTAGAATTGTTAATCTTTGCAATATTTCTTTTCTGGTTCAAATTAGGGTTTATATCAAAACTTGAATAGAATCATAAATAGTGCTGTACTACCAGCATATTACTGTAAATATCTATATTATATAGTATTATTCTAACGTGTATACAAATTCCAATGATGGATACTAAAGATTGTGAGCAGAAAAATGAACCAAAGTGTGTGCAAAACAATATACCACAATACATTAATAATATGCCAAATAAATGTCCTTGTCAATCATATATATAATCCATGAACTTTTACACTACATAATAAAAATCTATATCATACATAAATTCATATCCTGTGCACACATAATTGCTCTTGAACCTTCCACTGCTGTTAACCCAACACCAGTGTGAATCAATGCCATGAACAGTATTACTTAATCTTGTGCCAACTCAGTGCTCACAATGCTCTCACCTTAGTACTATAACCCACATATAATGCACCAGGGTCTCCTAGGCACTTGAAATAGGTTTACTGGTACCTACAGTCCACTAGGGTGCCCACTTGAACACTTAGACTCTCATCCAGAAAAATGGTTGTAGGTTCCTTTAAGACTGCCTGACATTCATGCTGCCATGCACTGTGGCTTCCTAGTACGTATATCACTTCTGGTTCACATCAGCCCAGGCTGAGTTTTTGGTCACATTCTTTAATATTTACTATTGGTATTTGTATAATACTATATAGTAAAGATATTTACACGATCATGCTAGTAGCACAGGGGTACCTTTAATTCTATTTAGGTAATCATTGTGGGAACACAATTGGTGTTAGCAGCTACTATTACTTGTTATTTTATTTAATTGCATTTTATTTGAGTATTTTTGGTGATTTATTTGGTGTATTGTTGGTAGCACAGGATCTAAGTTTTATGTCAAAACTTCTTTTTATCTTTCTTTTCAAACCAGGAGCCAAGCTTGTGCATTGTGCCATTTGTTTTGTATTTAGGTTTGTGAAGCTGTGATGACGCAATTCATGTTCATGTTGAAGTTTAACATAAGTTTAAATGATGTAATACACTTGTTTCACGCACAATTTCATTGCAGTCTGCTAACTAATTAAAACAATACTTTTGACAGGTGACTATGATTTAATATAGTAGTATATCCCTTCACGTGCCTGACATAACAGCCAGAGCAGCTTACACAAATTGTTTATTTAGAAAAGATTTACTTTGCGCATAATCCATAGATAAAGTTTATTCCCCATGGTGTGGCTCCTCCCTAGCAAATTCACTCCTCAGGAAAAATTACCAAGAGCGTTCAGACTAATGTGTCAACCTTACTACCTATCCCTGACTGTTAACAAGGCAGTTGTTCTTTGTGTAGTGTAGAGTTAAGCAGCATTCAAACTTCTGTCTGGTGTTTACTGCCCAGTGAGCCGACGTTACTAGAGCAGAGTTCCAGCCATTTTTGTGTTTATTAAAAGTCAGCAGCTACAACAACTGTAGTTGCTGACTTTTAATAAACACACACTTACAGTGGGGATCGAAAGTTTGGGCACCCCAGCTAAAAATTTGTATTAATGTGCATAAAGAAGCCAAGGAAAGATGGAAAAATCTCCAGAAGGCATCAAATTACAGATTAGACATTCTTATAATATGTCAACAAAAGTTAGATTTTATTTCCATCATTTCCACTTTCAAAATAACAGAAAACAAAAAAATGGCATCTGCAAAAGTTTGGGCACCCTGCAGAATTTATAGCATGCACTGCCCCCTTTGCAAAGCTGAGACCTGCCAGTGTCATGGATTGTTCTCAATCATCGTCTGGGAAGACCAGGTGATGTCAAGCTCAAAGGTTTTAAATGCCCAGACTCATCTGACCTTGCCCGAACAATCAGCACCATGGGTTTTTCTAAGCAGTTGTCTAGAAAACTGAAACTGAAAATAGTTGACGCTCACAAAGCTGGAGAAGGCTATAAGAAGATAGCAAAGCGTTTTCAGATGTCAATATCCACTGTTCGGGAATGTAATTAAGAAATGGCAGCCATCAGGAACAGTGGAAGTTAAAGCAAGATCTGGAAGACCAAGAAATATATCAGACAGAACAGCTCGCAGGATTGTGAGAAAAACAATTCAAAACCCACGTTTGACTGCACGATCCCTCCAGAAAGATCTGGCAGACACTGGAGTTGTGGTACACTATTCCACTATAAAGAGATACTTGTACAAATATGGTCTTCATGGAAGAGTCATCAGAAGAAAACCTCTTCTACGTCCTCACCCCAAAAATCATCATTTGAACTTTGCAAATGAACATATAGACAAGCCTGATGCATTTTGGAAACAAGTTCTGTGGACCGATGAGGTTAAAATTTAACTTTTTGGCCGGAATGAGCAAAGGTATGTTTGGAGAAGAAGGGGCACAGAATTTAATGAAAAGAACCTCTGTCCAACTGTTAAGCATGGGGTTGGATCAATCATGCTTTGGGGTTGTGTTGCAGCCAGTGGCACAGGGAACATCCCACGAGTAGAAGGAAAAATGGATTCAATAAAATTTCAGCAAATTTTGGATGGTAACTTGATGCCATCTGTGAAAAAGCTGAAGTTAAAGAGAGGATGGCTTCTACAAATGGATAATGATCCTAAACACACCTCGAAATCCACGGGGGATTACATCAAGAGGCGTAAACTGAAGGTTTTGCCATGGCCTTCACAATCTCCTGACCTCTACATAATTGAAAATCTATGGATAGACCTTAAAAGAGCAGTGCGTGACAGACAGCCCAGAAATCTCAAAGAACTGGAAGACTTTTGTAAGGAAGAATGGGCAAAGATACCTCAAACAAGAATTGAAAGACTCTTGGCTGGCTACAAAAAGCGTTTACAAGCTGTGATACTTGCCAAAGGGGGCAGTACAAGATATTAACTCTGCAGGGCGCCCAAACTTTTGCAGACGCAATTTTTTCTTTTCTGTTATTTTGACAGTGTAAATGATAGAAATAAAATCTAACTTTTGTTGACATATTATAAGAATGTCTAATCTGTAATTTGATGCCTTTTGGAGATTTTTCCATCTTTTCTTGGCTTCTTTATACAGATTAATACAAATTTTTAGCTGGGGTGCCCAAACTTTCGATCCACACTGTACCTGTCCCAGAGTCCAGCGATGTTCTCACACACACCGTCCCTTCTCCCCTTCTCTCCTCCATGGCGCCGGCATCTCAACTGTGGGCACCAGGCTGTGACAGCTTGCGGCTTTACAGCCTGGTGCCCACTGTGTACATGCGAGCTGCTTTGCGCCTCCTAATTGGTCCAGCAGTCTCCTGGGACCTGTGAAAATTCCCAGAAGACTGCGGGAGGAAGGAGGGGGCCAAACTGCCACCTCACTTCGCCACAGTGAACTTAGCCGGAAGTGGGAGCGGGTACCTGCCAAAACCAGGTACCCACTCCCCTCCAAAAGCTGCCAAATATGGCAGTGGAGGGGGGGAGGAGGCAAATAAGCAGAGCTTTTGAGTAGTACTTTGCTTTAAGATCTACACTCACTTTCTTTGCTTATTAAACATGCTAACAAACAGTAAGTAAAAAAAAAATCAGACACAGCAACACATTAACCACCTGCCCTCCAAAGGATTTACCCCCCTTTCCTGACCAGGCCATTTTTTTAGATATGGCGCTTCTAACTTCAGCTTGTTCAATTAAGCTTTGACAATAAATCTTGGAAGCTGATTGGTTTCTGTGCAGAGCTGCACCAGATTTTGCACCATACAGTTTTATTAATAATCCTCATTGTCTTTTTTCTTCCTCTCATATTCTCAAGGAAAATCATTTTTTGTTTTGTTGTGTTAATTCAGAGTTTGTATCACTTTGGATGTTTTATTGCCAAAGCTTAACCTCCCTAACGGTATTCCCGAGTGTAGCTCAGGGTAAAATGTCACTGCCAAAAGCGGTGACCCCGAGCTACACTCGGGCTTACCATGTGGCGCTGCATAGGGAGTCCCTGCAGCACTTACCTTGTCCTTCGCTCCCGCGATGTGTCCCCTGCAGCATCCCCGGCCATCTCCTCCGGCCGATGCCGGCATCCGGCTTCTGTGTTCCGGTCCTTGTGACATCGGGACGTACGGGCGCCGCCGGCAGAGGGAAATTTGAAAATTTTAAAAAATGTAATTTTTTTCTAAACACATTTTTCATAGTAAAACATTGCTGTTTCAACCCATTTCACATACATATTGTCCCTAGTGCTTTGTCCTGTGCCCTGCCTGCGTTTTGTCTGTTCTTTCTGTCTGGAAACTGAGAAATGTTCATGGCGTCCAAAAAGTGTCCCTTTAGGTCAAAAGCGGGTTTAGATCAGCTAGAGAACAGCGATAGTAAATTAGAACCACTTGCAGAATTGAGTGATAATGATTCGTGGGGAAATTCGTCATCAGACACTGAAAATGATTTTGCGACTTTGCTCAGCAATGTGCGAATTTGGCGCTATATTTCAAATTTCAGTGTTTTTGGTTTGATTATATTATTGAATTAAATGTATTATTATATTATTATTTTTTATTATTATTTATTAAATTATAATTTATGATTTCGTGTTTCAAATTTTATCATACCCGGGATGTTTAATAGACTCTTGTTCGGACAGATTTCAGTGAGTTATTCCTAAAAATTACAGCCTACAATAAAAAAACTACTTATTTCCATGCAAAATAATGGTACCGCTTTCAGCACCAAAAATCTGAAATAATCATACCGCTAGGGAGGTTAATTGAACAAGCTGAAGTTAGAATCTGATTGGCTACTATGCACAGCTGCACAAGATTCTGAGTGCACCAGTTTTAGTAAATCCCCCTCTTTATGTATATCAAACTGTTGTTGCCAAAATTAATGTGACATCCCATGGAGACACACAGAGCATTAAAAAAACAGACGGGTTGTAAGCCTCAGCTAAAATACAAACCAAAAAATCACTTCATGCAGACATACACCTTAAAGAAGAATTAAAGACAAAATCCTTTTTTTTTATATTTTCCATAGAGTAAGGGTGGGTTATAACCCCTCCATTTCTTGTCCAATGCCCAAAACAGGAAAGAAAACTAAGTCCCTACAAAATGAGTGTCCCCATTGGTATATTTCCCTGCTATTCCTTTTCTAGTGACAACCCAAAATTTGAGATTTTCTTTCACTTTCAGTGATAATGGTTAACAAGTCTACCCCAATCTAACCAACTATCGCCTACTCTGCAGACATTTAGGTGATCTCTGAAAACCTATCTCTTCAGGGAAGCCTATCCTGCTTTCAGCTAATAACAGAATCTTCTATTCCTCCTATCAGTTCATCCCCCACGGTTATTACCTTTTGTACCACCAGCCCCTCCCTCTTAGATTGTAAGCTCAAAGGGCCCTCCTAACCCTCTTATATTGAACAGTATTGTTGCTGTATTGTCTCCCTTTATATTGTAAAGCGCTGAGCAAACTGTTGGCACTATACAAATCCTGTATAATAATATTAATAACCTAAAAACATTTGCCTTTAGTTATACTTTCAAGGAAAGTAATTTTTGGTATCTTTGGATTGCAGGGTACTGGGAAAACATTGGACCTCCTGTGTGCTTCTTGCTGCTATACTATAGGAAGAAGGGTCAGCCGCACACCGGAGGATAGATGAATATAGTGTGTATTTATTGATCCATATGACACACAAAACACCAGGACATGAATACAGGACCTGTTAACGCGTTTCACACGATCTCGTGCTTAATTATGGGTTATGATAACAGCACGAGATTGTGTGAAACGCGTTAACAGGTACTGTATTCATGTCCTAGTGTTTTGTGTGTCCTATGGATCAATAAATACACACTATATTCATCTATCCTCCGGTGTGAGGCTGACCCTTCTTCCTATTCCCTCGTGTGTGATGGCGAGCCAGAGCCTACACCTGTTGTGGATTGATCTGGATTGTTTGCCTGAGCGGTATACCTTTGTTCTTTGTTGCTAATGTTAACTAGATTCCCAATCACTTCTTGTGCTGCTGAGGTGATGTAAGTCTTTTTACTTTGTATTTAAAGCAACACATTACTACAAGCCTGGCAATAGAATTTACAAATTAAATGCTAAGAATGAGAATGTTGACATTAGCCAAAACTAAAAAAAGGACATCCGGCTTTATTTTTTGGGATATATCATGCTGTTGTCTGGAAATGAGCAATTCCAGGGATGGTGAGGTTATTAGTATGAAAAAGATTGTAAATCCATATCAATCACAATACCTATTGCCCTCATGCCAAAAAAATTACAGCGCATATAACCAATCCCAACAGTATTATTGGCCAAATGACATCTTCCTGGTCTGTCATAAGTTATATAACGGAAAGGATGGGGATAGTGATGACATTATTGGCTATTTGGGCACTGATCTTACTGCTATCCCCTCCCCCCTTTGCTTACATGGTATGGATTCTAAAAATTCAGGGGGTGCAAGCACTTGCTGATTTATTAGGAACCAGTGACAGTGAAAAGCTGTTATATATTGAAGTGGTAGAAATACCATTTCTACACATGATGCTCAACTCCTGCCAAACATGGGGCCAGCCAGGCAAGAGTCGGGCATTCATTTGAATGCCTGAAAATCCAAAGTTTGGTCCAAACCACCAGCTCATCCCTAACAATGTGCTTGGCAGTGCACTAAATTGTAGGAAATACAGTGTATACTAGCCAGACATACTTACACTTTTAGCACAGATTCCTCCATCTGGGCAGTTGGCTAGGCAGTGCCATAGGGCACATGCACATGGCCATAAAACCAAAATAGTCAACAAAGAATATTCATTGATAAAGGGATCTTTTCATGCATGATCCAGGTCCACAGTTTAAAGAACGCTAATCATTTAAATGACATGCTTTTAGGAGGCAATAAAAATACATCTGCTGTAACAAGGCAGGATGCTAAAGTCCTCTGAAAGTGACATTTTAGCTAAAAACATACCAAAAAACAACATGAGGTTTGCAGGGCAAATAAAAAATATCATTAACACTGCCTACAGCCTGGATGGGCAAGAAAAGGAGGACAGTCAGTGTGCATCAATGAAGACTTGCAGAACTGAATTGTTTCGATCTGAAAACCAACTTTAGAATGGAGGGAGGCATGTAATCTCCACAGACCTAGGAAAAAGAGTACAAGGAAAAAGTACCATTTTCAAGAAGCTGTTTAGTGTGGAGAAACACATACACAAATATACAAAAAATAAATAATAAAAACATTTTTCTTTTACAAAGAATTTTATTATAGAATAGGAAGCAGCAGAGAATCAGTCAAGAACATATGCAATGACCAGCAGGAATATAACATACAAAAGATTCGATGGATAATACAGAATATGTACTGATGAGAAATCATGAAAATAAACTGCGTACATAAGTGCCGTGCAGAAAGAAAAGACAATAAATTGCAAAAATGATAGACATTTAGAGACTAATAACATAATAAACTCTCAGGAAAAATTGTTGCAGAATCAGCATACAGAATGCTAGATGAATAGGAGAAGGAGCCTCTCTGAGTACAGAGAGGTATTTAACACGCAGGGCTCTCAAAGGAGTCCAGCACATGGGTGGCAGTATTGCTGGTACGGGACTGAAAACAGGAATCACAATCAGCACAAATAACCCGAAGAAGACAGACTAGACAAGAGGAAAGAAAGGAGCGAAGAGAAAGGAGACAAACAGACACCAACAAAAAAAAAAAAAAGGGGGGGGCTCCAGGGGGACTGCGGCAGAGAAAAGAAAAAAAATAAATAAAAATAAACTGGTATATAAGTTTTATATTGACAAGAGGGACTGGTCGAATCTTGACGGTTGAGCTATATCAAGCCAAGGACGCCATGTCTGTAAAAATTTTGTATGGGTGTCTAACAGTATAGCTGTCAACTTTTCATAGACCATTATAAAGTTCATCCGGTTTTTGACAGCCTCGAAGCTGAGGAGGGGAGTCTTCCAAGCTCTCGCAATTGTCAGCTTGATGGCCATGAACAAGTGCGATGCCAACTGACGTTCAGGATGAAGTAGGCCCACTAATGGTTTAAATAACAACGCTTTGTACGGGTTGCGTTTAATGTCTGTGTGGAACATAGTGCGGAGAAGGACATAAACTCTGATCCACAATCTGCACACCTTGGGGCAAAAATGGACCATGGTACACGTCTGCTGACAGCCTCTAAAGCAAGTTGGGGAATATGTGGGAATAAAACGAGCCAGACGAGCAGGCGTGTAATACCATCTATTAATAACCTTGTATGCGTTTTATAGGATGATAACATTCCTAGAACATTTGGATAATTGTTGGGTCATGATCCGCCAATCCTGCTGATCTAGAGTGCCCCCAATTTCCGACTGCCAATGCTGATAATAACAATGGACTGGAGGAGTTCTATGAGAAATAATGGAAGAGTAGACCAGGGAAATTAAGCCTGGAGCATGGGGTCTATATCTACATTGACTTTCAAAGGGGGTCAACCTGTAGGGTCTGTATTAAAGTACTGATAAAGTGGCAGAGTTGAAGGTATCCAAAATGTTCCCACAATGGGATATTGTAAGAAGAGCGCAGAGTTTCAAAGGCGAGTATCCGAGTGGGAGAGAGCATGGAATGAATATCATGGAAGCCATTTGCTTGCCACCAAGCAAACTGTCCAGGATTGTCACGACCTGGGGGAAATAATGGATTGTGTAGCAACCATAGTAACAGTAGATGAGCAGAAATGAGGCCAGCAGAATATTTAATGGAGTCCCAAAGACGGAGCTTTAGCGTCAACGTCGGACTAAGGGATGAGGGTCGATGAGTAGAAGGAAGCCATGGTAAAGAAGAGAGTGGAATCGGGTGGGAGTCCATCAAGTCTACAGTAGCCCACAAGGGAAAATGGTGAAATGCATGGAGTTGGGCTAAGAGGGCAATATTGGCCGCCAGATAGTAAGACTGAAGGTTCGGGTCAGATAACCCACCCTCGGTCTTACGAGCAAATAAGATTTGTTTACTGATTCTGGGTCGAGAGGAGCTCCAGATGAAAGACAGGAGTTTTCGCTGGTGAATACGCAATATATGTGAAGGAACAGGGACTGGTAAAACTTGAAACACGTACAATAATTTGGGAAGGTAAGTCATGAGGACTGCATTGATTCTACCGAACCACGAAAGCGGATAATGAGACCAGGAGGACAACAACTCCATCAAGTCATTAAAAACTGGGGAAATTAGCCCGGTAAAGTCCTTCTTAAGTCGGAGTAAGCTTGATTCCTAAATACAGCAAGGCAGAAAGCCATTAAAAAGGGAACAAATGTTTTAGAGTCTCCAAAAGTGAAGGTGAGAGGGTAACACTGTTCAACAGGTAAAAAGTTTTGGGCATAAAATTAGCTAATCTTACATAATTTTGGGGTGCTGAAAACGAAAATGACCCTAAAAAATGTTGATTGGCTCTAGTTTCCATGATATATTCACCCATCTAATGACGTAAGCCATTCAAAATTATGATGCAACTTCAGCTGCATATTGCGCAATTGATACTGGTGACCAATAGAAAATTGCATGTATACTGAGATGATGCAATATTAGCCTTTAATTGCATCACTTCACTGCATAAAAGCTGCAGTATCTGTAGCTGATTGTAGTTCGACAGCGTCTTTACATTTCGTTTTATGCTTATATAGGCTACACAGTAATGCCTCAAACTTGTGTGAATAAAGCAGATAATTTCTGCTATATCTGCGGTGAAATAACTTTTAGCTCACAAAAAAGGAGGATAACAGGAATGATTAAGAAAGCCTACAACTTGTATTTTGGCTGCAAGATAGGAGACCAGGACAAGAGCTGGGCACCACATATATGCTGCAATTCTTGTGGGACGGCACTGGAGCAATGGTTGAATGGAAAAAAGGCATCTATGCCTTTCGCTGTGCCAATGATTTGGAGAGAGCCAACAGATCATGTTAGTAATTGTTACTTTTGTATGGTGCCTCCAATTGTAAAAGGGCTAAATAAGAAGAAAAAGTTATATCTGTGCACTATCCAAATATTCCATCGGCAATACGTCCAGTTCCTCATGGAGAGGGGCTACCAATTCCTAAAGCACCAGAATCCTTCGTGGTTGAGTCAAGTGAGGAAGAACCTGAAGCGTGTAGTCACGTGCAGTTGTAAGAGATAGCCCTTTCCTCGAATACAAGAGAAAAGCCAAGAGAAGCAAAACCGACACAAACTGAAGACAAAACTAGTGAGAATCCTAAGTATTAAAATGATTCAACTTAGCTTATGGCTATAATTTTTCTTGGTAATCCTATGCAATATATTATGCCATTTAGGCTTTGTTATGTAGTCAATATCACTTGCTTTATATTTGTGGAAAGACATCTATCTATATAATTATTGTGCATTATGTAGTCATTACGCCTATAGTAGAAAACTTTCCGTTTACAGAAAAACTAGAGCCAATTGACAAATTTCATTGTTAAATTTGAACTCAGAATGTGAAATTCATTAAGAAATGGATACTTTTGTTTCCAAAACTGGCAAAAAATAAAAATTTGTTGAACAGTGTAATCGACATAGCTTTGGACTTGGCAGGGTTAACATGGAGACCTGAGAGAACTGCAAAGGAATCCAAAACCGCAAGTAAGTTTGGCAAAGTAACCCTCGGGTTCATAACCGATAACAATATATCGTCTGTGAACATAGATAACTTGTGTTGGGAACCAGCTATATCTATTCCCTTAATATCAGGATGTATACAAATGCCTTCCGCCAACAGTTCCAAAGCCAAGATAAATAGTATGGGAGAAAGTGAGCAACCTTGTTTAGTTCCCCTGCCAATCGAAAACATTGAAGACTCAAAACCATAATATTTGAGTTTTGCTTGAGGGGATGTATATAGCGAGGAAATCCAACGCAAGAACGAGGGACCAAAGCCAAAATGATAGAGGACCGACATGAGATAAGGCCAGGACAAGGTGTCAAAGGCCTTATTGATGTCTAGAGATAGGAGCATCATATCAATTTTTCGAGTATGGGCCAAATGTTCTAACTGTATAATACGTCTGATGGCATCTCCGGCTTGTCTGTGGGTGACAAAACCCTCCTTCTTAATTAAGCGAGAAAGGAAAGAATTCAAATGAGTGGCTAAGATCTTAGTGAGGATTTTCATATCAATGTTAATAAGAGAAATTGGTCTGTAATTTGCCAAGGAGGAATGATCCCAATCCGGTTTGAGGATCATAACCACGTTAGCAGTCAAAGAGTCAGGGGAAAAGTTTGCACCTTCCTTCACCACATTGAACATAGCGGCAAGGTGAGGGGCAAGCACATTAGCCAATTTTTTGTAATATGGAGCCGTGTATCCATCTGGACCTGGGAGTTTCCCATCTTCAGGTCTGCAATGCATTGCAGAACTTCCGATACTTGAATATCACGGTCCATCAGGTCCTTATGGGCTTGGGCCAAAGTAGGTAAGCACAAATGAGATAGAAAGTCAGAGATAGATTGGGGATCAGCCCGTGTAGGATCCGCATAAAGTCTGGCTAATCGATGCCGGAACTCCTCCAATATCGCTACAGGATTACTGGTGAGAACATTCTGACGAGTGCGTAGAGAAATCGGTTTAGGATGGTGCGCGAAAGAGCGCAATCTACGTGCTAACATGGAATCTGGTTTATTTGCTTTACTATACCATTTCTGGTGTGTCCATCACAAAGAGCATTCAGCCTCATCAGTCAAACAGAGATCTAGTTCCAGGCAAGCCTGATCTAAGAACCTACAGTGTGATGGGGTTGGTACCTGCTTAAATTGAGCCGACGCTCAAGCCAACTTTGATTCCAGCTGACTCTGTATATGTTGTCTATCCCTCTTCCACCTCGAATCTATCTGAATAATATGACCCCCTGGAACAGCCTTGTAAACTTCCCACAACGTCACCAAAGAAGAGACAGAACCCGAGTTTAGCTGAAAATATTCTTGGGATTTACGCACTAGTTCCGCCTGAATCTCCTTTAGTGAAAGTAGAGTCATTCATAATCCAAGAGGAGTAGGATGCCTTACAGAGGAGAGATCGACAAACCACCAAAATGGGGTCATGATCGGACCATGGAACCGTGAGGATAGAGACGGAGCGTACTAAGGTAAGATGTTTATGCAACACAAAAGCATGGTCAATTCTTGAATGAGAATGATTAGGGTGAGAATAGTAAGCATAATCTTTTCCCTGGGGGTGGAATTCACGCCATAGATCTACCAGGTCATGGGTACTTAACGTACGGGTGAAGGATTTGGCCGACGTGGAATAATTAGTTTTCTGCAGGGTATTTATCTAGGGATGGGTTTAATACTAAATTGGAAAAAGGGGGAGGGGTAGCCACCTAACATGACCCGTAAATATGTGTCATATAAATATCTCTGTCTCACTAATGATTAGTGTGGATTTATAAACCCAAATACTTAGCATAAAACATAGCAGTATGACAAGTGCAATACTGCTCACACAGAGTGGTTGTTAGAAAATCCAAGCGGAGTAATATAATAAGTATTAACAAACAAGTTTTATTCGATCACATGGATCATACTGAGGTTAGACAGAGACATGGTAAACAAGTCTTTATAAAATCACTGAATTAAAAACATTCGGCGTCTCCAGATCTAATAATATTCGGCAATCAGGAATCCACATAAGGCAATGAAGTTCCTAACTACTAGATCAAAGGATTTCCATATTTTCCATACAATATCTGCATGAGGGGAACATTCTTCAAAAAGTGTTTTGGTGACCACCACAGTGAATAGAATGACCTCCTAAAAATGGAAAACCAAAAAAAAAAAAAGGCTCTGGTCATCTCCTGTACTGTCCTCAGTCTCTGTTCATCCCCTGTACTGTCCGCAGTCTCTGTTCATCCCCTGTACTGTCCACAGTCTCTGTTCATTCCCTGTACTGTCCACAGTCTCTGGCCATCCCCTATACTGTCCGCAGTCTCTGGTCATCCCCTATACCAGCGGTTCTCAACCTGGGGGTCGCGACCCCTTTGGGGGTCGAACGACGCTTCCACAGGGGTCGCCTAAGACCATCGGAAAACACATATTTCCGATGGTCTTAGGAACCGAGACACCGCTCCTCGCCGCCGCCGCCGCCACCGCCGTCTCCAGGTGTGGGCGGGATGACATGCCGCCCCTGTCATCTGGACACACCTCGAGATCAATCCTCGCCTGTGATTGGCCGCCGGCACTGTAGCTCAGGAGAGGCACACAGGCGGCCAATCACCGGCAAGGAGGTGGAGCTTGGAGAGGAGGAGCCGAGCGGCACCGCGAAGATCGCGCGAGTGAAGAGGAGGAGAGCGGCCGGAGAAGGAAGACATCTGACAGGTAAGTGTCGGTACCATGGGAGAGGGAGGGAGCGAGCGAGCCCAGGCTGGAGCAGGGGTCTGCAAGGTAAGTATCATTGGTGTCAGTGGGAATAGTGCCCCATCATTGGTGTCACTAATACCAATGATGGGGCACTATTTCTCCCACTGACACCAACGATGGGACACTATTCCTCCCACTGACACCAACGATGGGGCACTATTCCTCCCGCAAATGACACCAACGATGGGGCACTATTCCTCCCGCAAATGACACCAACGATGGGGCACTATTCCTCCCCCAAATGACACCAACGATGGGGCACTATTCCTCCCCCACTGACACCAAGGATGGGGCACGATTCCTCCCCCCACTGACACCAACGATGGGGCACAATTCCTCCCCCCACTGACACCAAGGATGGGGCACTATTCCTCCCCCCACTGACACCAAGGATGGGGCACTATTCCTCCCCCCACTGACACCAAGGATGGGGCACTATTCCTCCCCCCACTGACACCAAGGATGGGGCACTATTCCTCCCCCCACTGACACCAATGATGGGACACTATTCCCCCCCACTGATACCAATGATGGGGCACTATTCCTCCCACTGACACCAATGATCGGGCACTATTCCTCCCACTGATACCAATGATGGGACACTATTCCTCCCACTGATACCAATGATGGGGCACTATTCCCCCCCACTGACACCAATGATGGGGCACTATTCCTCCCACTGATACCAATGATGAGGCACTATTCCTCCCACTGATACCAATGATGGGGCACTATTCCTCCCACTGACACCAATGACGGGGCACTATTCCTCCCACTGACACCAATGACAGGGCACTATTCCTCCCACTGACACCAATGAAAGGGGCACTATTCCTCCCACTGACACCAATGAAAGGGGCACTATTCCTCCCACTGACACCAATGAAAGGGGCACTATTCCTCCCACTGACACCAATGAAAGGGGCACTATTCCTCCCACTGACACCAATGACGGGGCACTATTCCTCCCACTGACACTAATGACGGGGCACTATTCCTCCCAATGACACCAATGACGTGGCACTATTCCTCCTACTGCAAAATTACAGTTATGAAGTAGCAACGAAAATAATTTTATGGTTGGGGGTCACCACAACATGAGGAACTGTATTAAGGGGTCGCGGCGCTAGAAAGGTTGAGAACCACTGCCCTATACTGTCCGCAGTCTCTGGTAATCTCCTGTACTGTCCGCAGTCTCTGGTCATCCCCTGTACTGTCCGCAGTCTCTGGTCATCTACTGTACTGTGTCCGCAGTCTCTGGTCCATCTCCTGTACTGTCCGCAATCTCTGGTCATCCCCTGTACTGTCTGCAGTCTCTGGTCATCACCTGTAGTATGTCCGCAGTCTCTGGTCCATCTCCTGTACTGTGTCCGCAGTCTCTGGTCATCTCCTGTACTATGTCCGCAGTCTCTGGTCCTTCTCCTGTACTATGTCCGCAGTCTTTGGTCATCTCCTGTACTGTTTCTGCAGTCTCTGGTCATCTCCTGTACTATGTCCGCAGTCTCTGGTCCTTCTCCTGTACTGTGTCCGCAGTCTTTGGTCATCTCTTGTACTGTCTGCAGTCTCTGGTCATCTCCTGTACTATATCTGCAGTCTCTGGTCATTTCCTGTACTATGTCTGCAGTCTCTGGTCATCTCCTGTACTGTGTCCGCAGTCTCTGGTCATCTCCTGTACTATGTCCGCAGTCCATTGGTTCAGAATATTTTTTTTCTTGTTTTTCTCCTCTAAAACCTAGGCGCGTCTTATGGTCAGATGCTTCTTATGGAGCGAAAAATATGATAATATTTGTCACAGACTTTTCATATTTAGCAACGGGTTGCCTCTCGCACATGTAATTTCACACAGTATCGATACTGCGCCACTGGCAAAGTTGTTTTATGAGCTGGTGATGTTGCATCAGTCTGGAAATAATTTACTGTCCTAGTCTGAAATTGTAAATAGGATCTATGTGAATAACTCATCATGCATGGTATGCCTCTGCTTGTTCTAATGTACCAATGGTTAAAGAACATGGCAAGTTTTTTTGTGTTTCCATCATTATGTTTCAATATTTTTTATTGAATTTTTCAGGGACAAACCAGGGAATGGGATGTGGTTCATTCATACAGTATTGCACTAAAACATTATACAGTTGAGCATTGTTATTCCACTCATTTGGGTTTGATGGCATTGGTCTTATTTAGCAATATCATCAGAGGTATTTATGTGTATGATGAACCTTGGTGAGGAGGTTGGGATGTTAGGGGGGTATTGGTGGGGGAGATGGGGGAGGTGGGGAGGAAAGATATAACTGGGTGAGTAAGGATATACCAGTCTAGGTTTAGAAGGCAATTTTTACTGTTTAAATGTCATCAGGGTTGTACAGAGCATTTTGGGTGATTTAACCATCGGGTCCATTGCTGATTAAATTTATGGTGGGAGGAAGTGTTGATTGCAGATTTTTTCTCCATTTCACATTGGGTGTTGAGGTCTGTAATTAGTGAGGTAATTGAGGGGGTATTATTTGTGTTCAATAATCTGGTAATGTTTATTTTGGCAGCTAAAAGTGTGTGGTTAATAACTGTTCTGGAGTGAGGAGGGAATTTCTCGTTTCCGATATGTAGGAGTGCTAATGAGGGGTTCGGGGTTAAAAGTTTGGTTATATCAGATATTAATTGGAAGGTAGTATTCCAGAAGGATCTAAGTGACTTACATGACCAGAGGATATGTAGTGTTGAGCCTGTCTCACTGCATAGTCTCCAGCATGTAGGAGACTGTTTTGGGTAGTAGAAGGAAAGTTTGACCGGAGCCAGGTACCATTGGTGGAGTATTTTTAGATATGACTCCCAGTGGGAGCTGCATCGGGTAGCTTTATAAGTAGTGTTGAAGGTGTTTTCCCAACATTGTAAGGTTATTAGTTCTGATAGGATTTTTTTCCCAGTTGGTTAGAGAAGTTGTTTGTAGTGTAAATTGTAAGTTTGTGAGGTATGTATAGAAAGTAGAGATACCCTTACCTGGGTATTGAGATTTGGTGAAGAAAAGGTAGGCTGTAATAGGTATCTTAGTGGTATGGGGTAGGACTGTTGTTTGTAGACAGTGAGCAATTCTTAGGTATGTGAAGTTTTCAGAATTAAGGAGATTATACTTTGTTTGGAGAATTTGGAAGGGGCATATAGATTGGTTGGTGTAGAGGTCTGTTATATTAGTTATACCTTGTTTTGTGCAATGAGATAGGTCTAACGAGGGTATAAGAAGATGTAATATATTGGTTGGAGTAGGGATATGTTTGATGTCCCTAAATTTAGTGGATAGGAGGTCACGCCAGGCTTGTAGGGAGGCTTGTATGCAGGGATGTTTTCGTTGGCATTCTAATCGGTTGATTGGTGGAGTTAGGATTATATTTTGGGGTTTAAGGGGGTGAAAAGGAAGGGTTTCCATTGTGGACCAAATTTTTTCTTTTGATGGTTCCACCAAAAGTATATTTGATCTAGAAAAGCAGCGGTGTAGTAAGACTTAAAGTGTGGGAGTCCTGCTCCTCCTTTAGCTGTAGGGCGTTTTAAGAGATTGGTGGTGCATCTTGGCCTTTTCGAGTTCCATAGGAATTTTGTGAGGATTGATTGTAGGCTAGAAAAGAATGAGTTAGGGATTGGTATGGGGAGTGTATGGAATATGTATAAGATTTTGGGTAGAATGGACATTTTCAGAGTTGCCACTCGACCTAGTTTGGATAGTTCTGAGGTACGGTATGTGGTTAGTTCTCGGGGAATAGTTTCAAGCAGGGCTTTTTTTCTCAGAGGAAAGGTGGTGGAACTCCCCCACCCAAACCTGGCCACGCCCCCATCAAACCCTAGGACCACCCCTTTAGAGAACAGGAATGCAAGTAAAATTTGGGAGGGGCTTCCGATGACATCATTTCCCGTACATACCATATAAGGGAAATGATGTCATCGGACCCCCGGCTGCCTCTTGCATGATCTGCATGAAACACATGCATAGATATAAAATGACTAATGTACTGACACCAGAAACACATGCATAGATATAAAATGACTAATGTACTGACACCAGAAACACATGCATAGATATAAAATGAATACCGTACTGACACCAGAAACACACGCATAGATATAAAATCAGTACCGTACTGACACCAGAAACACATGCATAGATATAAAATGACTAATGTACTGACACCAGAAACACATGCATAGATATAAAATCAGTACCGTACTGACACCAGAAACACACGCATAGATATAAAATCAGTACCGTACTGACACCAGAAACACATGCATAGATATAAAATCAGTACCGTACTGACACCAGAAACACACGCATAGATATAAAATCAGTACCGTACTGACACCAGGAACACATGCATAGATATAAAATCATGGCAGGCCGTTTGTAAACGTCCAGCATAGATATAAAATCAGTCTAGCATGCATGTGTACCCTGTCTGGTAGATGTGCCTGCTCCTACAGGCTCCCCTAGGGTTGCCACCTTTTCCTCCAAAAAATACCGTCCATCACTGAATTTATCTTTCCTGTTCCTCATGCACAGGAGGGGCGCTCTCGATCGGCGCCGCTGAGCGCTGAGCAATTGCGTTCTGAAATAGTTTAGGTGGGCTCAGGTGGGTGAGGATAGTTTAGGTGGGCTCAGATAGTTTAGGTGGGCACAGGTGGTTGGGATAGTTTAGGTGGGCACAGGCTGGGGAGAGAGTAAAAATTTAGAGCAATACATGATACTGCAGTCAGTGACAGGGAGCCGAGCGCAGCTTACCTACTCCAAGCTGTACGGCCCCTGCGTCCACGCTGTCACTGCCGTTGATGTCGCCGCGCCGCCCCCGATGTTTACACGCCGGCGGGGGGGGGCGGTGAAGCGTGCATAGTGTCCTCGCCCATCGTCCGCGCCCCCGATGTTTACACGCTGGCGGTAGAGGGGGGGGGGGTGAAGCGTGCATGTCCCCGCTCACCGGCTGTGAGCAGCGGCAGTGACAGGTGCCGGGCACGCGCAAGCATGACATAAACAAGCCGCGTCCGGCACCTGTCACTTTCGCTGCTCTGCATAGCTTGTCAGCTCTGCAGAGGCAGTCGGTGAGCGGGGACAAGAAGAAAAAGGTGGCGGAACGCAGTACCGCCGCGTTCCGGCAGAAAGAAAGCCCTGGTTTCAAGTAATATTTTATGGTTTGCAGAGTATAGGTGGTCTGTTGTTGGTGTGAGTGTGATACCTAAGTAAGGAATGTTGCTCGTTTCGCATGAAAATGGGAATTGTTTCGCTAGTAGAGTTTGGAGTTGGGGTAAGATGTGGAGGTTTAGTATGGAAGATTTGGGTTCATTAAGCTTGTAGTAGGAGACTGTTGAGTAGGTATAGAGGTGTGAGCAAATCGTTTTAAGGGACATTTCTGGGCTGGTCACCGTTAGTATAATATCATCCGCAAATAGGCTAATTTTGTGTTCTACGTTGAGGTGTGTGATTCCTGTAAATGACCGGTCCTCGATGAGTTTGGATGCTAGGGGTTCAATAAGGAGTGTAAATATTATCGGGGAGAGTGGACAGCCTTGTCTGGTGCCATTAGAGATGTCAAAGGGGTCAGATACTCAATACTCTAGTGGATGGATGTGAATATATTGATAGGATGGCGTTCAGCATCCAACCTGTGATACCAAATTTTTGAAGAGTAAGTTGCATAAATTGCCAATGTATCCGGTCGAATGCTTTCTCTGCGTCCAGAGATAAGGGTAAGGAGGGGCTTTTGGTGTTTTCTAAATTGTGTAGGAGGGAAATAATTCTTCTAGTAGCATCGGGTGCTTGGCGACCTGGGATAAAACCTACTTGGTCTGGGTGGATTAGGGTGGGGAGGTATGGAAGAATTCTTCGGGATATGATTTTCGCATATAGTTTTATGTCGGTATTAAGTAATGAGATTGGCCTGTAGTTTTGGACAAGTTGAGGGTCTTTGCCAAGTTTTGGTATAGTTGTTATGATGGATTGTAAAATGTCTTTGGGAAATGAGCTTGTTGTGGCAGCATGGTTGAAGAGTTTGGTCAGGTACGGTGATAATTCTGCGGAAAGGTGTTTGTAGTATTCGTTAGTGTATTCATCATTTCCTGGAGATTTGTTGAGTGGGAGTGTTTTAATGGTCGTTTCTATTTCCTTGGGGGAAATTGGGATAGAGATGGTGTCAAGTTGGTCTGAGGATAGTTGAGTGTCACGATCTGGGTCAGGTTCAGAGACCAGTTGCTACAGCAGTTGTAAGGCTTACCTGAAACCAGCAGGATTGGTACACCAGCGGCCCACCCTGGGAATGACGCAGGCTCACCTAAGCGGGATATTGGCTGGTAAGGCACAATAATCTGGCAACCAGGAAGTGCAGAGACATGGCTTTTATAGGAAGTTCATGGGAGGAGCAAGGAGTTCAAGGTTCAAGACAAAACAGGGAAAAGGCAGGATCATCCAAAGAATTGTCAAGGGAGCTGTCCAGCATTCCAGGTGGCTCAGCGAGAAGAAACACCATCTCCCACCGCAGAAGGCCCAGGTTTGATTCCAGGCTCTGACATTGAGGGAGGTTGGTCATGTGGAGAAATTGTTGTATGGATGTGATTGTTGGTTGGATGGTGTCTGTGTCATTTTTGAGGTTGTATAGGTTTTGGGAATATACTGCAAAGGCGTTAGCTATATCTTGCGGGTTTGTGTGCAGAGTATTCGTGGATGGGTGTTTAATTGAAGCAATTTTGGATTTTAGTCGTTTTTGTTTTATTGTTTTGGATAATAATGAGCTGGCTTTATTGCCTAATGAGTAGAATTTAGCTTTCATTTTTTGGAGATTTAGATCATATTTGTAAAGTAGGAGGGATCTTAATGTGCTTCTATCTGTTGTAAGGGATGAAGAAATTGCTGGGTCTAGAAATTTTTTGTTTTTTTCTTCATTTGTTTTAATTGAGGTGAGGCGTTCATCTATGTGTTGGGTTCTATTTTTTGTAATGCGGGCGTTTAGTTGTATTAAAATACCTCTCATATATGCTTTATAGGTTGACCAAATAATGGGTATGGATATATCAGGTGTATCGTTAAGTTAAAAAAAAGTCTTGTGAGCATCTAGTATTTGTTACTTGTAGTCTTGGTTTATCAACAAGGTCGCGTTCAATCGCCATATTCGGGGTATCGGCGAATGTTGCTTGCTGTCAAGAGAGATAGTGATTGGAGCATGGTCTGACCATGTGATGGCTCCGAGCTTGGAGGAGGTGACGTGTTGTAGAGTCCATTTATCGGTGATGAAGAAGTCTGGAATAGGATAAATGAGATGGAGAGTAGTAGGTATAGTCCTTTTCTGTACTGTGTTGGCATCTCCAGATGTTGTAAAGATCATTGGAATGAAGGAATTGGTTGAAGGACTGTTTTGAAGATCATTTTTTGGATGAGGAGTCCAGAAGAGGATTACCGATAATGTTAAAGTCTCCGCCGATGAGTAATCTGCCTTTTCTGTGTTGAGTAATGATGGAGTTAAGTTTGTTGAAGAATTGGAGTTGATTGGTATTGGGGCCATAGACGTTCACCAATGTGTATGGAGTATCGTTGATTTTGCAATTCAATATGTGGTAGTGGCCTTGTGGGTCTGTTGTTTCAGAAATGAATTGGAACTGTAGGGAGTCTTTTATGGCTGTAATGATTCCATTTTTCTTTTTAGGGTTTGTTGTCATATACATTGTGGAGAGGTGGAGAATGTTGAGTTTAGAATTTTGGATGAGGCAAAGTGGGTCTCCTGTAGGAATAGGATGTCAGGTTGTATGGAGCAGATTTCTCTTGAGAGCAAGGACCTTTTGAAAGGGGAGTTGAGGCCTCAAACATTTATTGAAGTTATAGTAATCATTTTGTTGATTGTAGATGGTTTGGATCTCGTAGTGGTGGTGTTTCAGGTATTGTGGAGATGGGTGGTTTTCCGCATGACGGAGGTGGTGGACTGCCAAGTATGCAGCTTGTTGAGTTTGGGTTGGTCATAGTTGTAGTAGGAGCATTCAATTGTGTAAGTGGGGTTTCTGGGGGGTGATTCTAGCATCTGTTGACTGGTAGATTGGGGTATGGGGTAGAAAAAACTTGCAAAGAACACAAGTAAAATGTGTAGCAATGACTGCTACTGTGTAATGTTGAGGCACGAGTAAGCACGACTCGTTCGAGAGCTCATGCTTAAGATGACCTTGAAAGTTAAACATATTCGATCTGGGGCTGATTGCCAGCTTATGCTTTAAAGAGTGAGGCCCAGGGTGTTGGGCATGGAGAAAATATATTTGAGCTGGAGATTATGACTATTCTGCTTTCATCTGTTGTGGCCATTTGGGTGCTGGTTGGGGGGAGTCTGCTGGGATGATGTTCCACATTTTCAGTAGTTTGATGCCTGCTTCTAGGGATTTGATTGTGTAAAATCTGCCTTGGTGTTTGACGTTTAATTTCGTGGGGAAGCCCCATTGGTATCCAATTCCATGATTCTGTGATGCATTAGTTATGGTGACAAGCTTTTTATGGTTGGAGATAGTGGCTTTGGATAGGTCTGCGAACAATTTGATGTTTGCTTGGGCTGAGGGAATGGAGGTAGAATTTCTTGCCGTAATCATTATTTTTTCTTTCACGTGGTAAAAGTGTATGCGCGCCAGTGTATCCCTGGGGACCGTCGCTGGTAGAAATGATGGTTTGGGGATTCGATGTGCTCGATCTATAGCCAATTCTATTTATGTGAGGGTAGGGATGAGATTTTTCATATATTTTTGTATATATGGGACTATGGCGTCTATAGTGACAGATTCCACGGAATTTGATGTTGTTTCGCCTGAAGCGATCTTCTAAATCTGCCAATTTGAGATTCATTTGATCGATGTCTGCCTCATGGTCTGTGTGTATTTGAGCTGGAGATTATGACTATTCTGCTTTCATCTGTTGTGGCCATTTGGGTGCTGGTTGGGGGGAGTCTGCTGGGATGATGTTCCACATTTTCAGTAGTTTGATGCCTGCTTCTAGGGATTTGATTGTGTAAAATCTGCCTTGGTGTTTGACGTTTAATTTCGTGGGGAAGCCCCATTGGTATCCAATTCCATGATTCTGTGATGCATTAGTTATGGTGACAAGCTTTTTATGGTTGGAGATAGTGGCTTTGGATAGGTCTGCGAACAATTTGATGTTTGCTTGGGCTGAGGGAATGGAGGTAGAATTTCTTGCCGTAATCATTATTTTTTCTTTCACGTGGTAAAAGTGTATGCGCGCCAGTGTATCCCTGGGGACCGTCGCTGGTAGAAATGATGGTTTGGGGATTCGATGTGCTCGATCTATAGCCAATTCTATTTATGTGAGGGTAGGGATGAGATTTTTCATATATTTTTGTATATATGGGACTATGGCGTCTATAGTGACAGATTCCACGGAATTTGATGTTGTTTCGCCTGAAGCGATCTTCTAAATCTGCCAATTTGAGATTCATTTGA
This sequence comes from Staurois parvus, assembly GCF_062004578.1. Lineage (NCBI taxonomy): Eukaryota > Metazoa > Chordata > Amphibia > Anura > Ranidae > Staurois > Staurois parvus. The sequence goes on from NW_028318157.1 coordinate 6,799,775, forward strand.
TCGATGTCTGCCTCATGGTCTGTGTGTGCATCTATGAGGTCATTATGTGCGGTACACATTTCTCCTAGCTTGTTCTCAATATAGCGGATATGTTTTTCTTGTATTTGAACCGTATTTGAGATTTGAGATAATGATGCCGTCAGGTCATTATGTAGTGTTTGTCACAGAGAAAGAAGCATGTTTTTCATGGAAATCTCTGTGATAGGTTGGTCAGAAGCAGGATAGGAATCGATTAAAGATGGAGCATTTTCTGTCACAGTTGTAGCTGAGAGAGAGGATTGTCTGTCAGGGGGTGATCCTGTGTCCAGTCTGGGCCTGGATTTAGCAAGGCTACTGGATGTGGGAGACAGGGGGGGGGAAGACTCACCCGGATCCCCTGGATGCAGTGATCCCTTCAGCCTGGGGTCTGGGTTGTATGCTGTCTGAAGTGCTGTGTTCTCCCCTTGCTGTGCTGAGAGGCCATTCTGTGTGCAGCCAGCGCCATCTTGGCTGCATGGGCTGAGTGCAGGGAAGAAACTTGTCATCTTCCCTGGATGCTCCGGCGTTTTGAGGAGGCGAGTCATAGCCCGTTCGGATGGCGAGGGGTTAATGCTGCTTTCTAGCTGTTTGTTTAACCCTGTGGTCGTAGTGTGCCGCTATCGAGCTGGCAGATGGGCGGAGCTCACCTCACTGAGCGTCCGTCTCCGGAGACGGTCGCGCATGCGCCCCCTGTTTACATCATTATGATGTTATTTTGCCATATCCAAGATGGCATCGTTATGGTACAAGTGTGCTGCTGGTTAAAGTCAACAGCAGTCTGAAAAATCAAGTTGGTCCTTTAAGCATGTATTGAAATATTAATTTAAAGCGATATTAATTTAAAGTTTACCATGATGGGACACATGCAATTTAAACTTTGAGGATTTTAACTCTAAGATTTTACTGTGCCATCATCATATTTCTTTGCTTCCACTGTGAGCATAAGTCTAGTTATTGCAGTTGTGTTCTGCTTTTGAATTAATGTCATGAAGCTCTATAGATGTGGACATCTATTCAATCATAAAGAAGAGCACACTTCAGGATAATTTGTTTTGAAATAGACAATTCTGCATGAGAAGTTACCTACACCTTTACTGCAAAACTGTTGCTGATTAATACCCCTGACCATTATAGATATATTTGTAGAAAGGTCACAAAAGTTGTTTTTAAGGTGGAAAATTCCAGAGGAAAGTTACAGAATGTCTGCTGTCTGATTACATATTACCTTTCTTTATCACCAAAGTCTGAAACAATATTATATACTGTATACTATATACAATATACTATATATGATATATATTTTTATATATAGACAGACAGACAGACAGATAGATAGATAGATAGATAGATAGATAGATAGATAGATAGATAGATAGATAGATCTATATACTATATATACATATTTCAAATCAGGCTGTAAAACCAGGACAAGTAGATCTGCCAAACCAACAATAGTGTACGGGGGCAAAGGACTGAATCCAACCTTGCCCACTGGGCTTGTATGTAACATCTCATAATAGGCAATTATCCAAGAAGAAGATTGTTAGGTTATATTGAAGAAAAGGGGCTGCTGTCTGCTAACAGTACAAAAAGAACACTGCAGTTTCTTCTGAATTTTAAGTGAAAAGACTTTCCAAGCCTCATAGGCAAACATTAGCTGTTATAGCTGAATGGGGCAAAGAATAAGTAAATGACTGACTCAAGGGGAAATGCAAGAGAGAGAAAAAGGAACCTAATTCATACTTTTACATACTGTATATAAAAGCAGAGATGAAAACCTAGCCTATACCCACTTTGTATTCTATTCAATGCCTCTCTCCACTTCCAGCACTTTTAAGTTTAAAAGAGTTTGTTTGGAGGTATTACAAGAAACACTGTGGCGCGTATTAAGAAAGGAAAAGAAAGCTCTCTAATGCATATGGATGGGGTTGGAACTGGTGTGGTAAGGTATGGTATCCTGTCCAATATTAATAATAATGATGATGTGAATGACATCTTGAAAAATATATGACTTACAATGAAAAAATATATACAGTATTTTTACATGCACCTATGTATTTTTCTTGTACCTGAACAGTGTTAATAAACACTGAGTCAGACGGTATATTTTTTTTACAGCAGCTTCTACAGCTGCTATATTTACACAGCAGCTCTGGGCTATCATTTTTCCAGTTGGAAAAGTGAGGGGGGGCAAGAGGAGTGGCAGCTGAACAAAAGGACAGGATGTACTACACATATCCTGTATACTTCAATTAAGTTTTCTGGGGCACGTGTATTATGTCTAGTGTCCAAAATTGTTTAATATCACAGAAACCATAAATAAAAAGCTTTGAAATAATGCTCAGAAATTGATTTCAGTGGTTCCTGAGCACATGATATATATTATAAATGTCAAGTGTTTAGGTTGATAAAACCAACCTTGTCTTCCCCTCTTATATTGTAAACAAATAAAGTGGCTTACATACTGTGCAGCAACTGTACAATATTACTGACTATTTTATCTGAAATAATATTTTCTATTTTTTTTTTATAAAATCTACCCTTGTCGACCCCTCTTGTTTAGAAGGTAATTTTATTGAATAAAATTTCCATTTGTACATGGCAGACATAAGCAGATCTATAAATACATAACTATACTATATCAGAATTGTAATGACAAACAGTAGGTTTTGAGTTACTGTATGTATGTCTGATAGTACACTTTAAATTGTTAACTAAAACTGCACAACATGCACTAGAAACATTATATGCACTCATTACTTCTTTAATAAAGAATTTGCCAAGCATTTCATGTGCAATTAGTCTTTCTATCAGTGGCCTATCAGTGTATTAATAAAGTATAACACAAATAGGGCTGTGAATTGCATTTATATACTAAATTATTGGGGTCAATATAATTAGTCCCAAAGGTTTGTAAGGGAACTCCTACTCCATAGTAGTGGCTTGCAGAGATGACACAGTGTTATCTGTCCAGTTTCTAGAGAAATATATAATTTTGTTTAACAGAAAGGAACCACAAATCAGATACAATAAAAATTGTAACATATGTGGGTCTGAATCTTTCCATTTTAAACACTTTATTCCCTTCTCTCTCTCTCTCTCTCATTGTAGTTTCAAATGTCTTACATACCGTTCATTGACTGTGCAATATTTCTGTCTATTTTCTCAGAAAAAATACACTCTCAGGTTTTTTCATGATAACATCTGCCTTATCTCTATTATATTGTGGCTTAGTAAATCTGCTTACATACTGTGTGTCAGTTTTACAATACCATGAAATAAAAATGTGGTTAAAATGTGTGGGTTTGTCTCTGTAATAATACACTGTAATGTGTATATCTTAATTAAACCTGCTTAATAACACCCTCTTAAATTGAGGTCTAACATAGTTGCTTAATTAATGTGCATCAAATGTATGATATTTGTTGGCATTATCTCTGACATTGTTGAAGATGAATCCCATGTTCTTAAGATAACCTTGCATGCAGTTAGCTTACAAATGTGTATCCACTGAGAGAGCATACTTACTTCATAGCTGAATAATAATAAGATCTTTTAGTCGTGTCTTATTAGTCATGCTGAATATACTATTCACAACCAATCCCAGAAAGTGGAAATTACAGCTTCTATCCTCTGATTAAAAAGCTGCTTTCATACTGTGGATTTACTGTACAATGCTTATGGCTAATGTCTAATAAAACACTGTGATATTTATTTCATCCTAAAACCTACCTTATCTTTCCCTTTTATATTGCTGCCTAATAAAGCTGGGTACATTCTAGACATTTACAATATACTGTATATTGATTGTTCATTTTTTTCTGGCTATTGTTTGTGAAATATTGAAGTTTAATTTATATTTCTTTATAAAACCTGCTTTGCCTCTTCCTCTATCCTCTTTTTTTTAAAAAGATGCTTACATACTTTGCAGTCACTTAGTATATTTCTGGCTACTGTCTCTGAAATAATACTCTCCAATTTTTATTTCTCAATAAAATTTGCCTCATCTTTCCATGTTCCATTGCAGCTTTTTAAAACTGCTTACATGCTGTGCATCAACTGTACAATATATCTGGCTATTGACTTTGAAGTACCACACTCTAATTTGTATTTAATGTTACAATTTGACCTGTCCCTCCTTCGTACTTTGCAGCCTATTAAAGACACTTTCATATTTATTTCAGGATAAAAACGGTGTCTTCTCTGGAATGTAGGGTTGTGGTTTTGAACTGTTAGTGCACTCTGTTTGGACTCTGTTTTGATCTTTTATTAAAATTTGGAACAATACAACAGGGTACTGCTAAAAAGATCACAAACAATATTATGAAACTATTTTGCCACTGGTCAGTTTCTATGATGGTAAAAGCTGTAGCTTTTTTTAAGAGTGCACTTTCCTATAGCTTTAAGATCTGTTGTGGCTGCTACTCCCCCCAGTCAGTTTAGGCCTACTACTGCTAAATAAAAAAATCAAGTGTAGCAGCTGAAACTACCTAAAAAGCAAAACTTTTTATGTTGAAATGAATCATATTGGGGTGCAGCTGCTGGATTTAAGCAAAACAATAATGCAAACATTAAAAAAAAATATTACACATGCAAAATGTATGATGCCAAATATAGTATCATTGTTTTGTAACACCACACACACAGCTTACTGTATCTGCTAGGCATGTACTTGAATGGACTTTCAAAAAGCCCACAATTTCATACTTTGACAAACTGCCCTTGATTTGCACCAGCCACATTTGCTCATCCCTATCATAAGGTCAGGGACTTTGAGAAAATCTCCCCATAGACAGAAATAAACACTACAGAATTTGTACATTTTCCTAAAAATGTCTGGAGTCAGGCTTTTACAGCAGTTTATACACTATATGCTATTATGTATCAATTATCTGCATTAAATATTAGTCAATTGCAATAGGGATCAATTACCAACATTTAACACAATAGTCTCAGACATAAATACAATTAACATTTTGCTCTGTACATTTTATAAATACATTTTATTTTGTTTTTGTCAAGTAAATATAAAATGTTTCATATGACTACCATGTGCTAGTCTTTATCTTTACCCTCTGTTGCTTATAGATCTCAATAGCTTAAGCTGAATTTTACATTCACAAGTAAGATTCAGAAAATGTATTCATTCTTTTTTAGACAGCATCATCCAAGGTTTCAGTCGAACAAAGGCAGCCTTAAAGGATAAGGTCACCTTTGTTCACCTTTTTTTCCCTAAATTTCAGCTTCCCTGTGTACCAATATAGCATTAATGTACATCTTTTGCAGAAATTCAAAAGCTTTCCATTTTTTCTATCCACCTTTATGTCAGTGTCCAGATGGCTGTACAAAAAGCTTATCCATTACTTCTGCCTTATTTCCTGCAGAAACTTTAGGTTATGACACAGGAAGGAGTTGACTAGCTGACCTCATTAGCACACATCGTGCATCATCTACCCTCCTACATCCCATCCACTTCCGGGTGCACTAATATTAAATGAAACGCAATCAGTGTTCACTGTTCTCACTAAATACACAGCCATTATTTTTCTACCTTAACTTTCATCTTGCATAGATTATATTCATATGGCAAAGTGTACTGAGTGAACAGATAACAGTCTATGTGGATAGAGCTGTAGTGTTGAAAACAGGAGAATTGTGTTCTGGGTTCTGTAAAGTTCACATACACTAAACAATTTGATTGCACAATATCCTTTAGATCTACCATCAGCTATGTAGTACAAGGTCCTGCCTAATTGAATACAGAGTGATTGGGTAGATAGGTGGGCCCTCCTATTCCATAGTTCTTGAAAATCTAAAGGAAATTGCACAGAGATTGTACAATTTAGATAACATAGTGCTCTTGAAATCCTTTGACATTTATTATATGTGTATTTGTTAAACTAAAGTTGTTTAAATATAGTAAAAATAGGTATAAAACATGAGTTAAAAAGTAAGCAATAAAAAATATGTAAACTTGATTTCAAACAATCATATATACTTGTAGATGATATGTGTCTGCTCTGTGTATTAACTATTCACATTGCAGCTGTCAATGTAGAAATACCCTATATACTGTAGCTATCTCACTGGTAAACCTGATCAATATAACCCATATTATCATAGATTTACTGCAAAGCTTTTAAGGATGGTGAAAGTCATAGATATGACTTTTCTACAGAAATATAAAGCTGCTGAGCCATTTTTAGTTGGCAACTCAGTATAATGTCATCATAAGAATCACTTACTGTGTACATAAACCTGGAGTTATAAATAAAAACGTGGTTTATTATAGGACAAGCATATCATATCCTAACTATAAACAACACTCTATTGCTAAAGTGTTCCTTTTATCAAATAAGTTAATATTCATGGCTTATGATGAAAATTACAAATGGATGGTGTGACAACCTAGGAGCTCAGAGAGAGAGCACACGGAGGCAGATTAAATTAAACCCAACAGCAGGCGTTTATTGGGGAAACTCGGGGTCCAGACAATAGAAAAACTAGTCCACAGAAGAACATAAGACACAGCAATGAAGAATGTTCCTCAGGGTGGCAATATGGGGAAGCAGAGGGCAGGTAGTCCACAGGGCAGAGCAGGGTTAAGTCCAGCACACAGGGAAAAGGGTTCCAGGAAGAATTGGGTTAATTCCAGCACACAGAGCAAAGGTTCCGGGCCGAACAGGGTTAAGTCCAGCACACAGGGCAAAGGGTTCTGGGCAGAATAGGGTTAAGTCCAGCACACAGGGCCAAGGGTTTCAGGCAGAATAGGGTTAAGTCCAACACACAGAGCAAAAGGTTCAGGGCAGAATAGGGTTAAGTCCAGCACACAGGGCAAAGGTTTCAGCCAGAATAGGGTTAAGTCCAGCACACAGGGCAAAAGGTTGCAGGCAGAATAGGGTTAAGTCCAGCATACAGGGCACAGGGTTCCAGGCAGAACAGGGTTAAGTCCAGCACAGAGGGCAAAGTCTTTGGTGCAGGGTAGCAATTCAGGGACTCTCCAGCCAGCAGTGGCCTCAGCAGAGAAAGTCTAGGCAGATGGGCACCAACTCCTCACGGGTCTTTGGAGGGCTGTGTGTCCTGGCTGCAGCTTCAAGACCAAACAGGCAACTGCTGATAGAAGAGCAGAAGGTAGAACAAAGTCCCAATTTCCAGAACGCCACACAGACAATGTAGAACCACAAGTCCCAGCAGTGCAAAAAGCAAAGCACAGTTCAATGCATCTCCTAGTGAGGACTGCAGCCATGAGCTGCTCTATCCATCCTGACTCGAGCTCTGCACATTCTGCATAGGGACATTATATTGTTCTTTCAATTCTACCAAACCAAGAACCCAGTGCCGACATGTCTGGCTTTTCCCAGCTGCAGGACATTGTGATGTCTGTACCTCCTGCTGAGATAAACCTCATCTCCCACCCCTGTGGGTCACAGGAACTCCTTGATTTAATTAAGCAGACAAGGTGACTGCTTGACACTATTATTGATTTCAACAAAACAATACTAAAATAAAATAATATTTCTGATCTCTGTCACAGATGGCAAAAAGAATGCACTTCCTCAAAGTGGCTAGACCTCAGGGTGACATTATAAAATATTACTATGCAAGTCAACTTAGACTAGTCCTGCTCTGGTCTACTCTATACTTATAATAATTGGATGGAGATTGAAAAATTGTGGATTGTTGCAATCCACTGCAATTTCCATCCATGGGGACCTGCAACTGAGTGTAGAGACTTACCTGCCACAGTGAAGTTTACTAAAGGGATCAGGAAATTTGCCAGACAAAGATTTTATTGATCTCATCTGACTTCCCCATAATAGCCTTCTTTTGCACACCAGCTGTCCCAGACAGTCTTACCCACCACATGGTATTACCAGGGAAACTTAAATTCCACATTGGCAGCATTCTTGGTGTACAAACAAAAGGTTTTTTTTTACCTAGATAGATTTCTACATTTGATGTGAGGCTAGAAAGTACAATTATAATGCTGCATAAGCAGCAGTGATACTGTTGAAGAAATATTTAGAACAAAATGTGTATTTTAGCCTACAGTAATAACAAAAGCAAGCATTGTAGAGTCATTCCAGAAAAAAAAGTTTTAGAAAAATTTTTTACTTTTTTTCCTGTAATATTTTCATCTATATAGTTGGTTTTATGTACAGTGACATTTAAAAATTAAGAAGTAAACAAGAAGATTACAAGAGTATGTGATGGAGTCAATAACTAACACAAGGTCTAGAAGATCATTGTTTAATCCATAGCAAGTCAGGGTGAATCAGAAAAACCCAAAGAAAATTGCTTGTCAGCATGAGAAATAATTAATACCCCACCACTGTGTCTACTTGAAAAAGGAGAAGTCGATGAACTGAACCCTGAGAATTTCTCAGGTGGCACTGTAACTAGGATCCATTTAGTAATCCCCATTTCACACAGTGACAAGATATCATCAAGTTCACAGCAAGTTTGTTCTGTATCCACAAAGACAATTTACCACTGAACAATAGGTTATTGTGTGTAACTGGACATTAGAAAATCACTGCACACAGCTGATTTCTACGTGAAGAGTCAAGGCAACATTAAGTAATTGAAAAAGAAACATAACTCTTTTCATGGGAAAGTTTAACATTAATATACTATTAGTTTCTGGAGTCTTTTGCTCCTCTGGACCTAGTTTTATGTGGGTATCACCATCACGCTGATCAGTACAGAATCATATAGCATATATATTTGGAGTTTCTCATCCCAAAATTAAAAAAAAGCTATATGTTGAGGTCACTAGATCACCTGTGAGGTGTTGTCTAGACATCTTGTACCTTTGTTTAGCAAAATTGCATAGTAAAGTTGAAGTTGGTTGTGTATTGTAATGTGGGCAGGCAAATCTCTAATTTTCCTTGATGCTGAGAAGAGATTGGCTGGACAAAACATGTTGTGAATATTCAGGTGGCAAGTTTTTATATGACATTAAATGATTAAACACAATCTGATTTTATTTTGTGGGTGAATTGCTCCACATACACTATTGTGGAGATGGATGGGAGAAGGTTTCAGGTAAGGGCATATCTGCCATTGTAAGTGGGGCTGGCATTGGTGACTCTGGAAGGTAGCCTAAGATAGGTTTCTGTGGAGTAATAAGTAAGAGCAGAGTGGCGGTATGTGAGGCCAAGAAGCAGGTTAAGTAATCCTAAATTAGTGTTATATGATCATCTTGTGTGTATATACATAAGACTGGTGAGTTCCCCCAGTTTGCTGTTGGGCAGTGAACATAAAGCACAGCTCTATTTGGCTTTAAGTTGAAAGTTTGAGCTGCAGCTGGGTGTCTTAAAGTGGTTGTAAGCCTCAGACGTGAAATATAAACAAATCATATCTCTCTATTGTGTGTACTTGTCTCAGTTAAGAGCACTAAGTGTCATTTCTGCCGTTTCTCTGCTATCAGCATGATACACTTCTGACAAGTTTTCTTGACACCAAGAGAAAAATGGTGACAGGGGAGGGACCTCCAGCAGATTGACAGCTTCAGCTCTGTTCCTGTGTGCTGTGTGGAGGGGGGTGTGTCTCTTCCCTCCAATCGGCTCTCAGAGCTCTCCTCACTGAGCTCGCCATGTGTAATATAGGCTCTCCACCCCCTTTTTCCCTGAACTCTCAAACAAGCTATACACATTTTTGCCTTTATGCACTTGTTCAAGTTCCAGCTGCACATCGTTGCTGGCTTCCTAACAGTGACATTTGTGGATCATACTTGTGCGTTGTTAATCAGAATGGCTGCTTGTAGTCTTTCTATTTAAAGTCCATGTGACAGGGTGACTTTGGAGGAGCACAACTGGGAGAAAATTGTCACCCCATAATGAAAAGTGCCTGTACTAGGACTATCAGGGCAGGATGACCAGGTATTATTTAACTGAAGCTGCAGATTTATAAACATTAAAGGATAGGTTCACCTTAAAAATAAATGCACATCTTTTTGCAGGTAAAAATGTGCATTTACTAGTTTTTGTTTTGTAGGAACCTGGAAGGCATGATACCACAGGTGCAATGCAGGGCTCCTGCAGACTGTCAGTGTAAGCTGTCTGCTCATACCTTGTACAGGCAGGCAGTTACACAAAGACAGGAAGAATCAATGAACTACCTAGAAATCCTAACAGTGCCATGGCAGCTCAATGAGAACTACAAGCTGGCAGGTGCAAAGGCTGTCAGTACTTGTAGTTCATTCATTCACATTCACAGAATTCTGTGAATGAATGATGTGGCCATGTAGAAGAAGCCCTGCATGGCCACGCTCATTCCAAATAGTGACAGCGGGTGCAACAGTCACAGGGAGGGGGTGAGGATCAGGAAGCCGCTACAGGAGCGGGCAAATGTTACATGTTCCATCCTAAAAATGGGTAGAACATGCAACATGTACCCAAAGGTGAACCTATCCTTTAAAACAACTTTTGAAATTACATTAATATATTAAAGATAATATAGATTTTAGCAATTGGGCATAAATCTACCAAGGCCTCTTTGGAAATGACATTCATGCATTTAGATGAATTTATATTTTTTGTAACATTTATAAATGCAAATAAATGCATGTAATGATTTTCATTTGAAAAATGCACACTGTGTTTTTAGCTGCATTTAGTTGCATTTAGTTTAGCTATATTTACCGCTAATAAAATTCTGCGCATTGAGGGAAAGATTAGATACTCTGAATGTTTCTAAATGCATGTAAACACGCTTAAATACATGTAAACATGTGTAAATGCATGCAAATCAAGTACATTTAAATGTTGGAGAAAATAACGTTTGTTTATACTTTCCAGATCATTTCTCCTTCATTTAAATAACCAAATGCAAGAGACTAGTGTGATTGGAGCCTTAAGCTGCCTACATAACACACGTTCATAAAAAATATTTCTTCAGGTTTATACAATTTTCTCAAACAAGACATTAAGAAATGCTTCAGAATACGTATTCTGTATTCACAGCAAATTACGAAAAATGAGCAGCTCGTTTTGTTTATTACCTTGAGATTTGTATCCATAACATGTCATTTATTTTTGTATTATTTAATGTCTCAGAAATTCCATACTTGCTCACCTAAAAATTCTGATTGTTTTCCTGTAGGATGCATCGGCTGTTATCTGTAATTTATGGTGACTTTTGTTTATTGTGGTAATATCAGGTTTGATTTGTTGTTACTAAATCTCAAATAATAATAATTTTTTCGTATCTTGAACCAAATTGGCTCAGTATCAGTTCAAACATGTAACAGCTTTCCATTATGAAATTTAAATGGAGAGATAGATCTCATTTAGCAAGGAATCGCTCGTGTTTAACATATGAACATACTTTACTGCTTGAATAGACAATGCCTATTTCTTATTCTTGAATTTATAAATATGACTAGGAACAGCCACACAGACATTAAAATCATCGTGATGATCATCCAACAATAACAAGAAAACAAGCTGCTTTGAATAGGAAGGTAATATCTAAGTACAGATCTAAGTACAAGGACAAAGTTGAAAGTGAATAAATATGTTGTAGAGTTTTTGATTTAGAGCTTAAAGCTAACCTTCAGTAAAACATCTAAATGTAAAAATTAACTATACTGTATATATGGAATTTGTGTTATATACAGAAGGCTTTGCATTTCTTTCAATTTAGTCACGAGATGTAAAGAATATGTCAACCCAAATTTTCATATTCCTGAAATGTGCCTGCTGTACCATGTACTTGTATGAAAAAAGTATCCTACTCTCTTTGTATTGCTTCCTTTGTGTGAAATACCTGGTGTTCCTGCCAGTCCCTCTGCTTTCTTGTTAAAAACTGACCAGACTAATCATGAGGGCACAGCGTGGTCAGTGTTCTGGCTGTGCTGAAACTCATCCCTACTGCACAGCCAATCACTGGGAAAATCCATGTGTTTCTCCTTCCCTAGCTCTCTAAAATGCTTATGCAGCTGAGAATAGAGGATATGTGATCACTTATAAAAAAAAGGTGAAAAAGTTATTTATAATTTTTTTTAATATGTATACACAAATGTGTTGCCTTTCATTTATTTGTTAAACTGAACTGGTTGTTTTACAAGGTGAGGGTTTATATATTCTTTAACCACCTCAATACAGGACACTTTCACCCCTTCCTGCCCAGGCCAATTTTCAGCTTTGAGTGCTCTCATATTTTGAATGACAATTACTGTACCAATACAAAATTGTTATTGTTTTTTTTCACACAAATAGAGCTTTATTTGGTATTTAATCACCACTGGGTTTTTTATTTTTTGTACTATAAATGAAAAAGGACCAAACATTTTGAAAAAGAAATGTCTTAGCTTCTGTTATAAAATTTTGCAAATAAGTAATTTTTATTCATAAATTGTGACCTAAATTTATACCGCTACATTTTTTTGGGAAAAATAACCCAAATCACTGCATATTATTTGGTCTGTGTGAAATTTATAGTCTACAAGATATGATACATATCACTGAAAATTGATAACCTGATGTACTGACTGCCTACTTAATTTCTTGAGGTCCTAACATGCCAGAACAGTCCAAATATCCCCCCAAATGATCCCTTTTTGGAAGGCAGACAGTCAAGATTTTTAGTAGGAGTCATAGTTAGTTTTTTGAAGTTGTAATTTTTTCCCACAATTCTTTGAAAAATAAAGAAATTAAATAAAATTTATTTTTTTCCCACAAAAATGTCATAATAATGAGTTTTGTTCTCACACACATTATAGGCATACTTGCAACTACACCCCAAAACTCATTCTGCTACTTTACTGAGTATGGTGATACCACATGTGTGAGACTTTTTCACAGCCTAGCCACACAGAGAGGATCAACATCCAAGGAGCACCTTCAGGCATTATCCACTTTAAGACCAGGCCACCTAGTTTATAAGTAAAAATTACTTAGAACCCCCAAACATTATATATTGTTTTACTGACGCCCTAGAGAATAAAATGGTGGGTTTTGCAATTTTTTATGTCACACAGTATTTGCACGAAATTTTGTTTTTTGAAAAATACACTTTAGTTAATTAAAATGCACACAAACACAATATAATACCCATTTGTTTTGTAAAACATAAAATATGGTGTTGAAATAGATACCAAATATGTAACATGTCACACTTTAAAATTGCGCATACTTGCTATAGTATTGAAAAATCTCCATAGGCGATACTTTTTATGCCTTTACAAGTTACCAGTTTAGAGTTACAGAGGAGGTCTGATGCTAGAATTATTGCTAAAATTGTTTTTCTCGCTCTGCCGTTCACAGCAATACCTCACATGTGTGGTGCAATCGCTGTAAAAGTATTTGTATGGGACCAACACGTGCATTTGCCTTTTTTTATTTTTACATTGTTTCTTTTTAATAGATCTTTTTATCACTTTTATTGCTGTCACAATGAATGTAAACATCACTTGTGACAGCAATATGCAGTGACAGGTGCTTTTTATGGAGCGATCTGGAGTCTATTAGACCCCAGATGACTCTTTTGCCCTAAAGGACTCTGATCACATCACCACTGGTACACTGACAGATGTTTATGGGACACTAGTACACTGACAGATATTGTTATGCCCTTGTACACTGTGACAGATTGATCATTCACCAGCAGACACTGACAGATGTTGATGGTCCACTAGGGACACCAACAGATGTTGATGTTGCAATGGGACACTGATAGATGTTGACATTGCAATGGGACACTATTGCAGATCTTTATGGGACACCGGAACACTGTGATAGATGTTTTTGTGCGCTTGTACACTGTGAGAGATGTTGATCGTCCACCAGCAGACACCGGATGTTTACTCTTGATTCCTAACAGGCGTTTTGGCCCTTTGGGTCACTTCAATGAGGTGAGGGGGCAATTCAGCTGATTATGGATAATTTCCTTCTGCTTTTTGTGTGGATTTAACATCATCACCTGCACTATCTGATACGTTGGAATATTCGGTGCTTTCAACGTATCTTTGGACTTTACCCGTCTTGGACATTTTTTTATGTGACACTTTGATCTATTTATTTACTATTATAATTTTTTTACATCACCTTTGTTGTGATATCACACATTTATGTCTTCTGGTTTTTATTTGCCTTTTTTTGATCACCGCACACAGTTTTTTTCACCATGGATCCCATATAGTGGATCATTTCACTTTACTATGTATTTGTGAGTGATTGCATACTGTTATTTTGTTTCACTGAATTTTCACTGGTGGTGTACTTAAGTCACATTTTCTCTGTGAATGTGAGTCATTAGACCATGTGTGGATGATTTATATAAGTTTTTGTTTATTCCATTCTATACACAAAGTTCTTTAAATTGGTTATGCAACACTATTTATTTGTATATTTTTTAACCTGATGGTATATGGGGTATGCTAGTGTAGGAGTGGTGTAGGACTGGGGTAGCGCTGCACCAATTTTATCTCAAAATTTAGTTTATTATCCATTTGGTGTATGGTTGGGTGATAGCAGCCCCCCCTCCTACCTGATATCAGTTTATTGTGAGTAGCACAGGAGGCCCTTATCAATATAGTTAGTTACATAGGCCACATTAGCAAAACTAAAGTTTATTTTTATTTTCTCCCAATGGCTAAATAGAGTGGCAGATAGAAAAGAAAAAGGGAGAATGCTCTGCTGGTGTGGCCAACATTATTGTGAACCTGTTGGGCTTGGGCAAAGTACAGGTTCTCTTTTATGTAGTACAGCAGCAGTCTCCCACCTTGTAGAATTGCTCTATCTTACCATTTTTGAATTTGTAGCCTGGTATAGCATTCTGAGGATTTATTATGGGAGGTATGCCCATGGATTTAAACCTGCAGATTACTAGAAAGCAGCTGCTTATGTTACAGAAGATGCAAAAGATGATGTGGAAAGCCAGCCAATGTTGCAAAAAGTTCGCACATTTGACAGCAAAATACTGTGGAGGGCAGTAGCACTGGCCACTCTGGTCACTGATCCACCACACTCTGAGTCGCAGTGGTTGGTTTGTTCATCTCCATGTAAAGTATAAAACAAACAAGCACTGAGATACGCTACATAACATATTTTTTCTTAAATTGCTTTTGCCAGTCATATGATTTATTGATAGGTATTGTTACATCTGTATAGATGATTAAAACAATGTGAATGATTCACAAAACTAATTTAATTTTATGCTATCAAACTGACAGCTTGTAAAGGATTTACAAAACTAATTAGTTTCAAAAGAAATGTAATGTTTGCACACCTTGTGGGGAATGGCATTGCTTTTACCAGGCTTTATGAAATTAGCAAATATCTTTTAGTTAACTTGTATAAAAGGGAACACTAACTATTGTTTCATCAGCTTTGCCTAAGACTTCAGGCAAGCATCATGACGAATGAATACAGACTTTGAAATTGATATTGAATCAACAGTTGCAAGGTTTCCTGACTGGTCTTGATAATTTTTTAGCTTTCATTAGTTGAAGTGTCAAATGCTTTATTCATTAATCACATGTGCTATGTGTTTTATCATTTCATGTATTGCATGAATAATTTATAAGGTGCAACACCCACATTAGATTGGGTAGAAGGGGCTGAGCCCTAGATGTTTTGAACTGATGACATCTGGGAGAGCGGGGTGGTGAGCCATGTAACGAAAGTATACATTATATGCTGGCTTGTTTCTTACATTTTGTAAGTGTTTTTAATCTGGGTACTGACACATTGTTTTATAAATAGAGAGCACTATGGTTCCACTTTTCTGTTTTCCATAATACATATTGTATGAGAGCGTCAGCTGGAGGAGTGTATACTGTGGTGGTGCCGGGTGAGGAGCTGGAGGAAGACCACAGAGGGTATACACAAGTCTGTCCACATGTTGAGCGCATAATAAACCTATTGATGAGGTCATAGGACTTTAATTATTGGTTATTAATTATTGTTATATGCAATATCAGTCTGTTTCTCTACACTTTATTGTTATTTAACTCCACAGACAGAGTCGTGGCTGGGTGCACTTGCGCACAGGAGTGCAATTGTTTGTGCATATGCTTCATAGTGTGCCTAGACATGTCTAAAGTCAGTGTAGTGGATTTACTAAAAGTGGAGAGTGAAAAATCTCATGCAGCTGTGCATGGTAGAGAAACAGCTTCTAATGTAACTTGGTCAATTAAGCTTTGACAAAAAAAAACTGGAAGCTGATTGGTTTCTATGCAGAGCTGCACCAGATTTTGCACTCTCCAGTTTTAGTAAATAAACCTTAGTATTGGCACCAGACTGTCTATTTAGGCATGCTCTGATTTAGCGATGACTGGTCTTCAATGCATTCCTTGCTTTTTGACTTGTGTTCTGCATATGCTTTCTCTTACTGACCTAGCTTCTTCCTGACCTGATTTTAGATCCTGCATTGTATTATGGCTTAAAGAGTTTCTAACTTTAATTTTGTTCCTGACCTTGATACAGATTTTGATTTGGTACTGCATTGCCTGCTTGTTACTTAACTTGGCCATGCTCTGTGACTTTGCTGGTGCCTTTAATTCTGCTCCATACCACTGCCAAGTGTCTGCTTACAACTACTTTCAGATTGTGCAGCAGACTTATATGGCTATTCCTTCTATATGCATGCTAGTGTCATCAGTGAATACTGCCACCCTGAACCTCAGTAAAACAGTAAAGAACATAGCTACCTATGATTATCCTCATAGAGAGCACCCTTTACAGTGAAATTTAGGATAGCTTGGTAACAGAGGTGAATATCTGGAGAAACCCAAGGCCCTGCAAGGACATACAGTTGCAAGAAAAAGTATGTGAACCCCTTGGGATTACGTGGAGTTTTGCATGAATTGGGCATAAAATGTGCTCTGAACGTCATCTAAGTCACAACAATAGAAGAACACAGTCTGCTGAACATAATACTACACAAACATTAGATGTTGCTATGGTTTAATTGCACATAACATGTAAACATTCACAGTGCAGGGAGGAAAAAGTATGTGAGGCCCTAGCTTAATGACTTCTCCTAGAGCTAATTGGAGCCAGGAGTGAGCCAACCTTGACTCCAATTAGTATGATGATATTGGATGTGTTGCTGACAGCTGTCCTGCCCTTAAAAAACACACACCTGTTTTGGGTTTACTGGTTTCAAGAAGCACTGTCTGATGTGAACCATGCCTAGCAGAAAAGAGCTCTCAGAAGACCTACGATCAAGAATTGTTGACTTGCATGAAGCTGGAAAGGGTTACAAAAGTATCTCCAAAAGCCTTGATGTTCATGTGTCCATGGTAAGACAGACTGTCTACAAATGGAGAAGGTTTAGCACTGTTGCTACTCTCCCTAGGCGTGGTCATCCTGTAAAAATGACTGCAAGAGCACAGCGCAGAATGCTGCATGAGGTAAAGAAGAATCCCAGAGTGTCAGCTAAAGACCTACAGAAATCTCTGGCACATGCTAACATTTTTGTTGACACATCTACAATAAGGAAAACATTAAACAAGAATGGAGTACATGGGAAGACACCACGGAGGAAGCCATTGCTGTCCAAAAAGAATATTGCAGCACGTTTGAAGTTTGCAAAAGAGCACCTGGATGTTCCACAGCACTACTGGCAAAATATACTGTGGACAGATGAAACCAAGATTGAGTTGTTTGGGAAGAACACTCAACACTATGTGTGGAGAAAGAAAGGCACAGCACACCAACATCAAAACCTCATCCCCACTGTAAAACATGGCGGTGGGAGCATCATGGTTTGGGGCTGCTTGGGATTGTTGTCATTGATGGGAAAATGAATTCCAGAGTTTATCAAGACATTTTTCAGGAAAACGTATGACCATCTGTCCGCCAACTGAAGTTCCGCAGAGGATGGGTGATGCAACAGGACAATGACCCAAAGCATACAAGTAATTCAACAAAACAATGGCTGCAACAGCACAGAATACGCCTTCTGGAGTGGCCCAGTCAGAGTCCTGACCTCAACCCGATTGAAATGCTGTGGCATGACCTTAAGAGAGCGATTCACATCAGACATCCCAAGAATATTGCTACACTGAAACAGTTTTGTGAAGAGGAGTGGTCCAAAATTACTCCAGATCGTTGTGCAGGTCTGATCTGCAACTACAGGAAACGTTTGGTTGAGGTTATTGCTGCCAAAGGAGGGTCAACCAGTTATTAAGTCCAAAGGTTCACATACTTTTTCCTCCCTGCACTGTGAATGTTTACATATTATGTGCAATTAAACCATGGCAACATCTAATGTTTGTGTAGTATTATGTTCAGCAGACTGTGTTCTTCTATTGTTGTGACTTAGATGACGTTCAGAGCACATTTTATGCCTAATTCATGCAAAACTCCACGTAATCCCAAGGGGTTCACATACATTTTCTTGCAACTGTAGGACCCCCCTACTGGAACTGCAGTGCTCTGGTGGCAATTGCGAGTCACTGGGTCATCTGGGGAAACTGCATGCTATGACCTGACTGCCCAAACAGCAGTTTTGAAAGTGGAAGATATCTCATCTGGTTTCAGCTCACATGCCAATATACTTCTGCCTCATTAGATGCAGCTTCTATGAGCTGATGAGGGAGGGAAGTGGATAAACTAACCTTGCCTAGAGATGTTCAGGAACCCAGGGAATTGTGGCAACAGAAGTTAAAGAGGTTTGTGCTTGCATCTCAGCATGGCGAGTAAACGGGCACTCAAATAAATCAATAATTCAGCATCCAAAATTACAATATATATTGCACAAAAATGTGTTGCACAAAAAATTTACCCTGTGTAAAATTCAAAAAAAGTTTAAAAAAGTCACACTTTCACCCTTGAAAGTAAATAATATTATACGAAAACCTTTTTTGTGTCAGTCAATGCATACAGCAAAATTAAAGTTCAAACAAATTAATCCTCTGTGTCCAACTTCAATATTCCCATAAATCCAGATCAGGTGTTTACCTCAAAAATAAAAAAAACTAAAATAGTGCATTACCTCAATAACAACCAGTATATACTTTAACAACCAATAAGTATATACTATAGCAAATAAGTGCAAACAAACCAAGATTCAAAACGTGAGTAACACGTGAATCATGAGATCACTCTGTATACACTATATATAAATAAATATATATAAATATAAATGTGAACAAACAGTGTACACTCATAAACCAAAAAGAAAATATAAGTAAATAAATACATCAAAATAAAATTAATAAAATTAAATAAATAAATTAAATGGTGAACACTCTGTGAACACTTCTATGGGGCTAGAATGCATACAATTACCCTCATAAGAGTAATATCAAGCCTTAACAGAGAACACCTGGACTCTCACTCAGGTGTTGTAGTCACTCCTCAGACTCCTACTCCAGAATGTTGTAGATGGGGTTTCAATCCTAAGGAAAACCTCAGAAGACTCCCTCGTCCTCCTTCCCAAGCTTTAGAATTACTCTTTCTGGAGTTCTTTTTTCACTTAGGACTCCGTTGACAATACAATGCTGCCACAACTTCAGGACAAAGGACCCAGAAACAGAGCTCTATGGGACCTTCCAAATATCTTTTCCCTGTAAATGACCAATCCCTCTGCCCCATAGAATGCTGATAAAGAGAGGATAACAAGTCTGAACTTCAGCCTAGGTGACAACCATGGCTCTCTCTATAGATACAGTGCAGTGCGTGTGTGATGCCACCCAGGGACAGGACATGTGTTATCTACAGGGGAAAATCAAAGGAAAAAAGCCTGTAAAAACAAACCATATGCAGCTAGTTAGCCGAAATATATTACAATTTGTTTTTACATTTAGATGTGTTTTACATATTCTTCCTTGATTAGTATTTTTTTCATTAAAATTGATTAAAATGAAAAATCTAATTATGTAATATAATATATTTCACTTTAACTCATACAATTACCGAATATTTAGGCATGTAAGCCGCCCCCTTACACACTTTAACTATAAGAGAAAAAACCCAAATCTGTCAGACAATGGTTCATTTTGCTTCAGAAATGTATTTCTTTATTACTGCTAAAATCTCTGTTGTCTATCATGTTCTCATTCCAAAAAGAGCTCTTAATAAAAGATATAGACACAATCCACATTTAGGGGAAAGTCTATCTTGCTTGTGTCACATTCACATTGAATTATCTTTTTATTCATTTTACAAGACCGGTTGATAGCAGAACATTATTCAGCTGTCATTAAGCTACCAAGATCTAGTAAGGTAGCCAAAAATATGACAGCAATTTTCTTTTAAGTATGAAAATATCATCAATGATTATTTAGGTCCATTTTTAACTCATTTAACTTAATATTGTTTCTCTCTGGTCTCTGTCAATTTGTCAATTTTGAATTCGGTTACAATTAGTATTTACGGATTTTTAAAGTACCACCTCTTTTTTTCAGTTTAAAAAACATGAAAAAAAACACAAAGTAAGATCACTACCATGCACTACTATAAAAAATACAATAATAATTACATCCTTAACTACTCAGGTTTATCCTTCTCTTATAGATTTTAGAGGGGTCCATAAACAATAGATGGTGGTCAGATAATATACAGCCATCAAGCTAAGAAGACTTGCTAGTCACTTATACATGATCACTTATATCCTTCTATGACCGGCCATTAGTCATAGACCAGTGATCATTATTAGCTTCCATATTTCCTGTTTGAAGCACAAATTAAAGCAGTATTGAACCCAAAAGCAAACATGTATTATATTGCCGCTTACCAATTCTTACATGTTGTGGCTGTATTAGTTTCCTTTTCTAGGCTTTCTTTCTTCTATGTTCATCTGGCAATCTAGCCAGTCTGTTATTTTTCAGAAGCATAAGCTCTCCAACAGAATTCATCAATTTATATGGCTGGGACAGACCACTTACCACTGACAGAGGTTTTTACAATGATCAGCTTTTATTTATTCATGTACACCTTTTATCCCAAAATAAAAAAGGAAAAATATTCAAGACTTTTTAGGGAACTGCTTTAGATTTTGTTTAGCCATCAATCTTTTTTCAGAATCATCTGTAACTTTTACATTTGTTTATAATATTATTTAGTAGTTTTCAACTTTTGCCGTTTGCCCACCGCACCCCACAATGCACTGCGCCCTGACAGCTCAGGTGCAATGCCTTGGCTAATTATAGTGCATGATGATGTCACAAGGGGCAGTGACATAAACTGGGTGATCCCACACCCTTGTGAAATCATCAGAGTACTTAAGAACTTTCAGGCAGACGCAGCTGTCAGATGGCGGCAGCCAGTGTCTAGAGCAGAGCATTTTTTTTTCCAGGTCAGCGGTGGAGACGGGTGTTGTGCTTGGTGTTGGATCTACTTCGGAGGACATTTTTTTAAAATTTTTGTTTTAATAAAGAATTTGTCAAAGACTGTCTTCTGTCATTTTTTACACTACACCTTTTTTTGTGAATGAGTAGCGGTACCATGTACCCCATACTCATTCACATGGGAGGAACCAGGATCTGGGAGCCCCCTTGTTAAGGGGGGCTTCTAGATTCTGATAAGCCCCCCATCCGCAGACCCCCACAACCACTGGCCATGGTTGTGGGGAAGAGGCCCTTGTTCCCATCAACATGGGGAAAAGGTGCTTTGGGAGGACTCCCTGCCCCAAAGCACCCCCTCATGTTAAAGGCATGTGGCCTTGCATAGTTCAGGAGGGGGGGCGCTAACTCATCCACCCCCCTTTCCTGATCTGCCGGGTTGCATGCTCAAATAAGGGTTCTGTGCAGATTTTGGGGTGACCCCAATGGCATTTTTAAAAAAATGTTGGCATGGGGGTTCCCTTCAAAATCCATACGAGACCCAAAGGGTCTGGATATGGACGAGGGGGATCCCACATCGTTTTTTTAAAATTGCTGCCAATTCTTTTTACATTCAGCTATCAGCAAGGTTCCCCGCTGACAGCTGAAACATTAAAGAATGTTTTCACTACCAAAATACCGCATGATGTAATAATATAACTCATGCGGTATTTTAGTAGCTGTACGGTATCTTACTACATACTTGCAGAAAGATACAGCTTAGTGAATTGTCCCGGTCCGAAATTCGTGATCGCACTTTTGTTAGGTTCGAATGTTCGACCGCAAACCGAACAGGGGGGTGTTCGGCCCATCACTATTTAGCAACATTTAGCTACTACTCTATAAGTAATCCTTGGAATAATGGTTAGGTTCCAATGTGCTAAGTAACTGCAGCTTGAAAACTTCAAGTTTACCAGGGTTCACTATTGTTACTTCACATATATAGAGGTCAGCTGACACCCAAAGGTCAACACTCCTTACATACAAGTCAGGATCTGACAAATTGACAGTTAAGCACTATATATAACCTTCAGAGAGGTTCTCTCAGTGAAATCCATCAGCACACAGGTTCACGGCCCTAGCTGCTGCTCCCCACTCTAGTGCTTCAGACAGGTGCCTCGATGACAGGGCAGGAACCTCCCTTCTTCAAGTGCCTGCCTTTCTTACCATGCTCCCTAATAATATGCCACCTGGTTGCTTAACCCTTTCACCATCAGGAACTTACAAATGCACCATCCACCAGAGGCCCAGACAGAGTGCAGAAAGAGGGAGGCTAGACTAAAGACCTCATTGGCTGCAGCCTGGAGTATGCCTGTTCTTAGCAACAGGGTAAGGAGAAGTTTCCTATTGACCATCCAGGTTCGGAGTTTTGTGATTGCTCACTACCATAGCCATGAACTGCATGTCCACCCACTGCTCTTTGAGCTGGAGTGAATGAGCAGGGAACTGCAGGAGGAGAGAGGGATGTGGGAGCATGGGTAGTGAGAGTGTTCATGTGTGAAAAGTCTGGAGCCAAGAAGCCAAGGGCTCAGATAGTTCCTGCTGAAGCCTAATGAGGGCTTGCTTTGAGGGCCTGTTGAACTGTACTGCAGTATGAAACTGTATACTGTGCTTGGGGGCTAAATGTGCTGGTAACCCTAGGACCAAATGCTGAGCTGAGAAGTGCAGCTTCTATGCTATGAGAGCTGCTGAACTGCATGATGCAATGAAACAGAGCTGCAGATGACTTTGCTGCTGAGTTTGCATGGATGCTGTGCTGCATCTTGAGGTGAGTGTGCTAAAGAACCCCAAGGCCACATGCTGTTTCTGTGCTATTGGAGCTGTGTGATGCTGTCTGCAGTGTACCAGTCAGAAAATGTGCCACCACTACAAAGTCTGTGCTATTGTTTCAGGTTCACTATTGTTCCATATTTGCTGCTGTTGTAGAGTTGCCACTGATCCTGATCTACTATCGATCCAGAGTCACTAGTGTTGTGTATTACAAATCTTCTGTTTGGGAAAGAATGCTCCGCTTTGAGTAAAAGAAACGTTAACAGTACTCCAACATTGGCAGGACTGAGTAATAAATATTCTCAACTGGCCAGTGGCTAGTCACGGATGGGACTCACAGATAGGTTGCTATCAATTTGAGTTTTTGTCATTTGAGCCAGTTTTAATGTTGTGTTGTAAGAATTGGTCTATGCCTGTCTGTGTTATATTGCCAACTTGTGTCCATATTGTACTTATTTGTCTAACCCATTTTCCTGCTTAACCTGTTCCCACCCTGTCAATAGCAGAAAGATGGCCAAGCGGGACACTCGTCGATCCTGGTGGGCATCATATCATGTACTTCCCGGATCATGCCTCGCATGCGGAGCTGTGCTGTGGCGAGATTTGTCACCGGCTGTGCACAGCCGATGGCAGATCTGTGTACCAACCCATTACCAGTATCATGTGACCTGCTGTGACCAATCACAGCAGGTCACATGACAATTGTAAACAATGCATGGCTTCCTTTAAAGCCATCCATTGTATACAGTTGTGTCACTAGCTGTGATTGGTCACAGTGTTCACATGTACAGACTGGGCCAATCACAGCCCATCTGTGACATGTGAATAGCCATGGCCAATCACAGCTAATCACAACAAAAAAACCTGAATGGATTGATTTCATTCAGTTAAATGCTTTCTTATAGCAAAGAAATTCTTTGCTATAAGCAAAAAAAATACTGATCACTTCCCCAGAGTAGTACAATGTTATTATGGTAACATTATACTATGCTGGTCACAGTGTATTATGAAAAAAACTCTTAAAACAAAAGGAAAAATGTAAAAAATGCCACACTAGTTATATGATGACACTGTACTGCACTGGTGACAGTATGTAAAAATTGTGATTTTTTTTTTTCTTTCCAAAAAAGTATGACAAAAAAATTACAACTTCAAAAAACTAGCCATGCCTCTTACTAAATACCTTGGATTGTCTACTTTGCAAAATGGGGTCATTTTATCTGTACTGTCCTGACATTTTTGGGTCAATGAAATGAGATTGTCTGTCAGTACTTCAGGATTGATCGATTTTCAGATATATACCGATTTTGGTTATTTTCACCAAAGAAATGTAGCAGAATACATCTTGGCCCAAATTTATGAAGAACAATTATTTACAGTAGTTGCAAAATTTTATAACAGAAACAAAGAAAAAACATTTTTTTTATTTTTTAAATCTTTGGCATTTTGTTGTTAATTTAGCAAAATATAAAAAGCCCAGTGGTGATTAAATACCACCAAAAGAAAGCTCTAGTTGTGTGAACAAAATTATAAAAATTTAGTTTGGGTACAGTGTTGCATGACCGCACAGTTGTCATTCAAAGGGTGAGAGTGCTGAAAGCTGAAAATTAGCCTGGGCAGGAAGGGGGTAATTTTCCCCAAATTGAAGTGGTTAATATAGCTCATTTCAAAAGTTCCAGTTGTGTCAGTGTCACTCTGGTCCAGGAGCTGGGCAGGTCATCACGAATGCAGGGAAAGAGGACTCAACAATCCAGTGGCTTCTCTGGGGATAGCACTACACAGATATCTATGGGTTGTTTGGGCCTACAAGTGCCATTTCCCATTATACTCACTTATGTCTTCCACATCCTATGATTTAACTGCTCATTTACTCAAACTGTGCCCCCTAGCATAACTACCGACATCACCAACCAATTCACCACATACAAGAGGATAAGTCTACATATTGAGATGATGTTTCTCAAACTAATGGTCCCTGATATTTGACAGTAGTAGGGAGAATCCTTCTCTTTTATGTTCACTCCTGACCTACTGTGCACTGTCATGACCATCCCTTTTGTTTTTTGGGTCTCTGTGCAGTAGCACAGTTTACGTAGTATAGATTGCCCCAGATAGGGGGCATGTTACATTGTACATTAAAGCATTTTACAGCTACATGTTTTCATGAAAAACTACAATTTGTGAACAAATCATAACTAAAATAATTTTTTAACAAAATCTAAAAATAGATTTAAAATATTAATAATGCTTGAGATGATTGTGCCAGCGCACTTACAGCTAAAATAATTGAGTACTGTCCACAACATTTTTTTTTAAATTTGCTTTAACATTCATATTTTCAGGACAAGCTTTTTGAGTGTCCCCCTTCCTTTAAGCTTCTTCCTGGCCCTTAGAAGAAGGGGGTACAACCTACAAACTTGTTCTGACAGTTTGAATGTTAGTGCAAATAATGTATCATGAATAGCACTCAATTATTTTAGGATAATAAGAAATATATTTTCTGTAATATATGTAAAATCTTTCAGTACTCCTGAGCTCAACACTAAAATTATTGCAGGCACAAAACTGTTTCAAGCATCACTTTTTATTTACGGTTAGACTGAGTTGACTTCTACTATAGCCTGCTTTAACATTGACAAGTGTATTGTGACACAAAAAACACCTAATAAAATGTTTGTGGAGTTCTTTATTAGCCCATGTGGATTACTCATCATGGCTGTTCTCGGGAATATCACAGTTTATTTCTTTGACTAGAACATCCCCAGTCTGTGCTTGCTGTCGTATTCCCGCAGATAATATTGTAAAAAGAAAGCTATGTGAGCCAAGCACTTGGCACTCTGAAGTTAACATGGCACATTGTCACAGGCAAAGCAAAAATCTATCTCTTCAGCTGCGGAATTGTGATTAGTTTAATACCAAACTAGATTTCTATACTATGATTGCTAAACTGTACTTGCTATCTGACCAACAGAAGCCAGCTTTATCAGGTTTTATTTTGGAAAGAGAAGTACAAACAGCACACATACAATCTTCTAGAAATTTAATACAACTGTGCTCTGTTTAGAGGAAATTCTCTTTTGTCAATAAAAGAATATTCAGATCCTTAACTTATTTATTACTTTAGTGCCTTAAGGTCATAGTCATTTGAAGGGTAGCTGCTAATCGATTTACTCGAGCATGCGTCTTATTTCTGATATGTTTTTTTTGTGTATTCCATAGGGGAATGCTAGCAATGGAAGATTTTTGGCCCAGGCTTCAGGTCTGCTGCAAACAGCCTACAGATATGACAAGTATATTAAGCAACAGTTTTGAAAGCTGCACAGTTTGTATTTTTTTTTCATCTACTGAGACCCCTTGCCTGCACAAGCACATTATGAAGGAAGCATAGTTTTTCTTTTACCTCTTGCTTCTCTTCTCTCTTTAGGAATTCCTCAATATAGTACGGGTCACATTCTCTCCCAGAGTCACAATCCAAGGCTGGGGCTTCCACTAGGCAAACTAGGTGGCCACCTAGGGTGCAGCGTGCACTGCCACCTAGGGGCGCCTGGGTGCAGCACAGTTCGGCACTCTCTTTGTGTGGTACGCCGCCACATCATGAATGATCCTTCAGCTGAGAGGAGAGATGGCAGAGGGAAGGAAGAAAGGACAGAGGAAGATGCCGGACATCTGGGGCCAGTGTAGCAGCTGAGCTGCTGCTCTTTCCAGTGTTTCTCTCAGACTCAGTCCCTTACTGCAAGCTGGCTGGCGGCTGCTGATTACTGAGTTCCAGTCCTTCTCTTCCCATCCATCAGTGGAGCCAGAGCTGCACCTGCTGAGGAATGTAATGTGTGACTCTGATGTCTCCTATCTCTGTGAGTGTGGCCAGCCAGCCACCTATCACATTTGCAATGTGTCAGTGAGTGAAGACATCATCACAATCCCACAGCCTGCTCTTCTAGTGCCTGCTGGACCTGCTGATCTGTGTCAGTGTTGGTGGTGGTGTGTTTGTGTCAGATCTGTCACCGTGTGGGATTGTTCAGTTCAGCTGCCTGCTGTCACAGAGTTTTATCTCCCCCCATTGCCTAGGGAATTCAAGCCTGGTATCTGTCAGAGTGTAGATCCATCATCCTCCACTCACTGCAATTGTCACCCTGCCACTGCCAGCCACAGATACAGAACGTGATACTGATTTTGTCTTTAATATTGGTGCTGGTAGCATCTTATGGCACTTATTTTTGCAAATTAAAAGAAATTTTGCAGTTTCATGTATTGATTTAATATTTTCTACTGTTTTTAAAATGTTTATTTTTAATTTTTTTGGGGGGGGCACAAGTAGCTGGTCTTGCCTAGGGCGCAAAGCAGTCCAGCACCAGCCCTTAAATATTTGTAGAGCATGGAGAACTGCAGGACTCTGCATGATATTGGCACAGCTTGCAGAGCTAGAGTTTTCAATGTAGAGCACATGTACCAAACACAAGACCAATAGGCCAAGCCATTTCATGTGACCCTCACATCTCTCCAGCAACTGTGGCAACCCTCTCAACTCCGCCCTCATCTTGTTTCAGCAGTTGGCACCAAAAAGAATGACAGAAATCTTCCTACAGATCCTATGTCTATCTGTGCAGCTGCAGCATCCCCTCATTTCCTTGGCCCAAACAAACTATTTAAAGAGACAATAAACATGGAGCTTTAAAGCTAAAGTCTGAGTTTCCAGTTACTGTAAATAGTTTGTTTAGGCCAAGCTGGCCCTGTCAATAAGAGGAAGCCTTTCATTCATTGATAACAATAAATGGCTTCTCCTAAATGGCTGCAAAGCATTTAGGTTGACTCGATTTTGTGGCTGCTACAGACAGGAAGTAGCATGTACTGCTGTGGAATACAACAACGCCATACTTTATGTAGCTGATGTTACTAAGAATGATACAACACATACAGCAGACAAATCACTTAAAAGTGGAATAGTTTGTTTGGGACAGCTTGGCCCAGACAAACTTTTTAAAGTGACAGAAAAACCTGGAGTTCAGCTTTGAGAAGTTCCATATGAATAAGTTAGGGGAACTTATTTCAGTTTATTTATTTTCCAGCCTGGACAACAGCTATACAGTGTTTATAAAACCTAACAATGAATTTCTCCTATTTACTCATGTTCAGTTTATTAAATATACCATTAAAAGTGTTTTGTTATATTTGTTTCATAACTAATACATCCTGCTGGAGAGCTTGTTCTTTTGAAAAATAACAGATTTACTAGTCAGATTACCAGATGAGAAAGAAAAAAAGAGAAAAAAAGCCTAAAACAGAAAATTAATGCAGCTACCACATCTAAGAAATGGTATCCTACAATAAAATAAATGTTTGCATTTGGGTTTAATACCACTTAAAGGATACAGTATTCCTTGTTTGGCAAAAGAATTGGTAATCTCCTTTAAACTTGTGAGTTGTGAGACAATCCATTACACTAACCATGCCTGCTTGTATTTTATTTGCACCAATTTCAGATGTCTCATATCACTAGAAAAATGTATCCACACCATATGTGTAGCTACTCATTGGGCTATAGCTCTGAACTGAAGATCACCCTCAATTTTCTGTTCACAAATCCTTGAAAGGATAAATGCCATAATGCTGATGGAGAGGATTTCTCATAACCTTTCAGACATTATACCTTGTTTTTCAGATAAATGGGACATATGGTCTTCCAATAGACACTTGATTTTAGACTGATTCTATATACAGCTATCACTATAGCATTTTTTTTTTTATTTTACAGAGATGCTTTTGTGTTTTGTTGCTTCACTTTACATGTTTTTCTACCAATGTCAGTATTAGAGATGAGCGAATCGAAGTATCCGAAGTGGAATTCGAGTCGAATATCGGAAAAATTTCGATTCGTGCCGAATCCGAAAAACAGCCTAATTCGGACGCGCGAATCGAAATTTTTCCGAAAATGGCGGCTGACATGTGCGGCGACGGAGCGGGGATGTCGGGGAAGGCGCGCAGACAAGGCGTGCTGCCCCATAATGCATGCCTCAATGACATGTGATCGCATCAGCCAATCAGCAGCCAGCCAGCCAGCACTGTGTAATGGTCGAGGTATATATAGCGGCCATTTTGGAAATCTTCATTTGCCTGCAGTCATTGAACAGAGGCAGACCGCTCTGTACTAGGGACAGGGACAGAGTTAGGGCCACAGAAACGAGAATTGGGGACAGAGAGAAGTTACTTAGGGACAGAGAACCATTACTCAGGGACACAGACTTGTTAATGAGGGCCACAGAATCGTTATTTAGGGACAAAGAAACGCTAGTTAGGGCCACAGAATTCATACTCAGGGACAGACAGAATTTTCACTCAGTGCCAGAGAATTGTTACTTAGGGCCACAGAAACGTTATTAGGGCCACAGAATTTTTACTCAGGGACAGACAGAATTGTTACTGAGTGCCAGAGAATTGTTACTCAGGGACAGACAGAATTGTTACTGAGTGCCAGAGAATTCTTACTCAGGGCCACAGAATTCATTCTCAGGGACAGACAGAATTGTTACTCAGGGACAGACAGAATTGTTACTGAGTGCCAGAGAATTGTTACTCAGGGACAGACAGAATTGTTACTGAGTGCCAGAGAATTGTTACTCAGGGACAGACAGAATTGTTACTGAGTGCCAGAGAATTGTTACTCAGGGACAGACAGAATTGTTACTGAGTGCCAGAGAATTGTTACTCAGGGACAGACAGAATTGTTACTGAGTGCCAGAGAATTGTTACTCGCACAGACACAAAATTGTTACTTGCACAGACACAGAATTGTTACTCGCACAGACACAGAATTGTTACTCAGGGCCACAGAATTCATACTCAGGGACAGACAGAATTGTTACTGAGTGCCAGAGAATTGTTACTCAGGGACAGACAGAATTGTTACTGAGTGCCAGAGAATTGTTACTCAGGGACAGACAGAATTGTTACTGAGTGCCAGAGAATTGTTACTCGCACAGACACAAAATTGTTACTTGCACAGACACAGAATTGTTACTCGCACAGACACAGAATTGTTACTCAGGGCCACAGAATTCATACTCAGGGACAGACAGAATTGTTACTGAGTGCCAGAGAATTGTTACTCAGGGACAGACAGAATTGTTACTGAGTGCCAGAGAATTGTTACTCAGGGACAGACAGAATTGTTACTGAGTGCCAGAGAATTGTTACTCGCACAGACACAAAATTGTTACTTGCACAGACACAGAATTGTTACTCGCACAGACACAGAATTGTTACTGAGTGCCAGAGAATTGTTACTCAGGGACAGACAGAATTGTTACTGAGTGCCAGAGAATTGTTACTCAGGGACAGACAGAATTGTTACTGAGTGCCAGAGAATTGTTACTCAGGGACAGACAGAATTGTTACTGAGTGCCAGAGAATTGTTACTCGCACAGACACAAAATTGTTACTTGCACAGACACAGAATTGTTACTCGCACAGACACAGAATTGTTACTCAGGGCCACAGAATTCATACTCAGGGACAGACAGAATTGTTACTGAGTGCCAGAGAATTGTTACTCAGGGACAGACAGAATTGTTACTGAGTGCCAGAGAATTGTTACTCAGGGACAGACAGAATTGTTACTGAGTGCCAGAGAATTGTTACTCGCACAGACACAAAATTGTTACTTGCACAGACACAGAATTGTTACTCGCACAGACACAGAATTGTTACTCAGGGCCACAGAATTCATACTCAGGGACAGACAG
Source organism: Staurois parvus (assembly GCF_062004578.1). Lineage (NCBI taxonomy): Eukaryota > Metazoa > Chordata > Amphibia > Anura > Ranidae > Staurois > Staurois parvus. Next base: position 6,830,576 of record NW_028318157.1, read on the forward strand.
AATTGTTACTGAGTGCCAGAGAATTGTTACTTAGGGACAGACAGAATTGTTACTGAGTGCCAGAGAATTGTTACTCAGGGACAGACAGAATTGTTACTGAGTGCCAGAGAATTGTTACTCAGGGACAGACAGAATTGTTACTGAGTGCCAGAGAATTGTTACTCGCACAGACACAAAATTGTTACTTGCACAGACACAGAATTGTTACTCGCACAGACACAGAATTGTTACTCAGGGCCACAGAATTCATACTCAGGGACAGACAGAATTGTTACTGAGTGCCAGAGAATTGTTACTCAGGGACAGACAGAATTGTTACTGAGTGCCAGAGAATTGTTACTCAGGGACAGACAGAATTGTTACTGAGTGCCAGAGAATTGTTACTCGCACAGACACAAAATTGTTACTTGCACAGACACAGAATTGTTACTCGCACAGACACAGAATTGTTACTCAGGGCCACAGAATTCATACTCAGGGACAGACAGAATTGTTACTGAGTGCCAGAGAATTGTTACTCAGGGACAGACAGAATTGTTACTGAGTGCCAGAGAATTGTTACTCAGGGACAGACAGAATTGTTACTGAGTGCCAGAGAATTGTTACTCAGGGACAGACAGAATTGTTACTGAGTGCCAGAGAATTGTTACTCAGGGACAGACAGAATTGTTACTGAGTGCCAGAGAATTGTTACTCGCACAGACACAAAATTGTTACTTGCACAGACACAGAATTGTTACTCGCACAGACACAGAATTGTTACTCAGGGCCACAGAATTCATACTCAGGGACAGACAGAATTGTTAGTGAGTGCCAGAGAATTGTTACTCAGGGACAGACAGAATTGTTACTGAGTGCCAGAGAATTGTTACTCAGGGACAGACAGAATTGTTACTGAGTGCCAGAGAATTGTTACTCGCACAGACACAAAATTGTTACTTGCACAGACACAGAATTGTTACTCGCACAGACACAGAATTGTTACTCAGGGCCACAGAATTCATACTCAGGGACAGACAGAATTGTTACTGAGTGCCAGAGAATTGTTACTCAGGGACAGACAGAATTGTTACTGAGTGCCAGAGAATTGTTACTCAGGGACAGACAGAATTGTTACTGAGTGCCAGAGAATTGTTACTCGCACAGACACAAAATTGTTACTTGCACAGACACAGAATTGTTACTCGCACAGACACAGAATTGTTACTCAGGGCCACAGAATTCATACTCAGGGACAGACAGAATTGTTACTGAGTGCCAGAGAATTGTTACTCAGGGACAGACAGAATTGTTACTGAGTGCCAGAGAATTGTTACTCAGGGACAGACAGAATTGTTACTGAGTGCCAGAGAATTGTTACTCGCACAGACACAAAATTGTTACTTGCACAGACACAGAATTGTTACTCGCACAGACACAGAATTGTTACTGAGTGCCAGAGAATTGTTACTCAGGGACAGACAGAATTGTTACTGAGTGCCAGAGAATTGTTACTCAGGGACAGACAGAATTGTTACTGAGTGCCAGAGAATTGTTACTCAGGGACAGACAGAATTGTTACTGAGTGCCAGAGAATTGTTACTCGCACAGACACAAAATTGTTACTTGCACAGACACAGAATTGTTACTCGCACAGACACAGAATTGTTACTCAGGGCCACAGAATTCATACTCAGGGACAGACAGAATTGTTACTGAGTGCCAGAGAATTGTTACTCAGGGACAGACAGAATTGTTACTGAGTGCCAGAGAATTGTTACTCAGGGACAGACAGAATTGTTACTGAGTGCCAGAGAATTGTTACTCGCACAGACACAAAATTGTTACTTGCACAGACACAGAATTGTTACTCGCACAGACACAGAATTGTTACTCAGGGCCACAGAATTCATACTCAGGGACAGACAGAATTGTTACTGAGTGCCAGAGAATTGTTACTCAGGGACAGACAGAATTGTTACTGAGTGCCAGAGAATTGTTACTCAGGGACAGACAGAATTGTTACTGAGTGCCAGAGAATTGTTACTCGCACAGACACAAAATTGTTACTTGCACAGACACAGAATTGTTACTCGCACAGACACAGAATTGTTACTCAGGGCCACAGAATTCATACTCAGGGACAGACAGAATTGTTACTGAGTGCCAGAGAATTGTTACTCAGGGACAGACAGAATTGTTACTGAGTGCCAGAGAATTGTTACTCAGGGACAGACAGAATTGTTACTGAGTGCCAGAGAATTGTTACTCGCACAGACACAAAATTGTTACTTGCACAGACACAGAATTGTTACTCGCACAGACACAGAATTGTTACTCAGGGCCACAGAATTCATACTCAGGGACAGACAGAATTGTTACTGAGTGCCAGAGAATTGTTACTCAGGGACACCTAATCGTTGAATTAAATAGTATGTCAGACAACATGCAGAGGAGTGGCAGAGGAGGCAATGTTTTAGGAGCGAGCAGACGTGGCAGCAGAGGAAGGGGTCGAGGCAGCAGTATTCGCAGCCAGAGGCCAGTGCTCCCGGTGTCATCCAGCGGTCGTGTCTCCACCGACAACCCTGCCATCATTGATTGGTTGGCTCGGTCGTCTTCCTCTTCCCAGGTCACCTCTGACACCTACAGCCAACGGTCGGTGGGTACGTCAGACACAACCGTTAGTTGGCATGGCCCGGGACCAAGCCCACTGAAATCACGTGTCCTCTACCTGCCCCTGTCCTTTGCTGTTCCCTCACCAAGCGAAGTATCGCATGCTGTGGGCTCAGCCCCACTGTACAGTGAGGAAGAGCTAACAGAGGGCGGTCAGGAACGGGGGGAGACATCGGCCTTTTCAGCAGCCAAGCGAACAAGTACTGGCGAGGAGAGTGGCTCGGTAGCCGGTCTAGAGACAGGTCTGTCTCCTGACCCAGACGCAGCCGAGGGGGCTAGTAGTGAGGCGGAGACCCTACTTGATGATGAGGAGGTTGATCGCACTTGGCAGCCTCGTCGTCATCAGGCAATTTCTTCCGCATCATCAGGAGAAGAGGGTGGCAGCTTGGCAGCGAGCAAAACAGTCGGTGGGTTGCCCAGGAGACAGCAGCAGGGTCGCATCAGTGTCAGTGGAGCCAAACGTCCACGGAGTAGAGCACCAGCTCCACTGCAGCCTACCACCACGGCCAGTAGTGGTGCCGGTGCGCACGGAGGAAGTAGCAGTCAGCCAGTGAAGAGTAGCGGGGGCAAAGTTTCCTACTCGGTGGTGTGGCAATTTTTCCTCAAGCCGCCCGAGGAAGTAAACGTAGCCGTATGTCGACTATGTGGCCAGAAATGCAAGCGTGGCCAGGGGGCCCATGTTGGGACTACAGCGTTGCGTCAGCATATGCAGCGTCACCATTCGGTGGCCTGGGAAAACCGTGATAAACATACGGCGGTTCTGCCTGCCCCAGCCCCCGCTCCATCACCCGCTCCGTTACTTGCTCCGTCACCCGACGTCGTCAATCGCCCTCTATCAGCCAGTCAAGGCTCCAACACCTCTGCTGAGGGGAGTTGTCGCTCGTTGGCATCTTCCGCTCGTTCAGATGCTCCTTCTCCTGCTACTCCTCTTCTCGGATTCCGTCAACAGTCTTTCTTGGAATCCGTATCCAAGAGACAACAGTTTGCGAGCACGCACCCGACGGTGCAAAAGCTGAACGTCCTCCTGTCCAAGTTGCTGGTGCTGCAGTCCCTCCCTTTCCAACTGGTGGACTCAGCACCTTTCCGAGAAATGATGGCTTGTGCCGCGCCGCGGTGGAGAGTGCCAAGCCGTCATTTCTTTGCCCAAAAGGCAGTGCCAGCCCTGCATTCACATGTAGAAGAGATGGTGGGCCAGTCTTTGAGCATGTCGGTCTCTGCCAAAGTGCACGGCAGCGCCGACGTGTGGAGCTGTAACTACGGTCAGGGACAGTACATGTCATTTACGGCCCACTGGGTGAACGTGGTGCCGGCACAGCCGCACCAGCAACTTGGACAGGTCACGACGCTTTTGCCTCCACGTTTGCACGTCCTTGGTCCAGCAAGCATGTCCGCCTCTACCACCTCTTTTTCCGCCGTGTCCTCAGCCGCCACCCCCGTGCCAAGTCCCATTACCCGACCGGCATATCACATGTGCAGGGCGCAACGGTGTCACGCTGTGCTGCACCTGGTATGCCTTGGCGAACGTAGTCACACAGGGGAGGAACTGCTGAGTGTAATGAACAGAGAAATCGACAGATGGCTGTCTCCGCGCAAACTAAAAATCGGAACCATGTTGACTGACAACGGAAAGAACATGGTGTCTGCTCTGCGTCAAGGAAGGTTGTGCCATGCGCCATGCATGGCTCACGTGTTCAATCTGGTTGTCAAGCGGTTCCTAAAATCCACCATCCCACTGCAAGACATCCTTAAAATGTCACGTAAACTGTGCATGCATTTCAGCCATTCCTACACCGCAAAGAACACCCTCATTGAGCTGCAGCGGCAGAACGGAATTCCACAGCATCGCCTGATCTGCGACGTTGCAACAAGGTGGAATTCAACCCTACACATGTTAGACCGCCTTTACGAGCAGCGAAAGGCCATCACCGATTTCCTGATGTTACAAGCGGATAAAGGTACTCCCCTGTGTAACTTAGATGTCAGCCATTGGCAGCTCATGCGTGACACCTGCCGCTTGCTCAGGCCCTTTGAGGAGGCCACGCTATTCGTGAGTCGGCAGGACTATGGGATGAACGACGTCATTCCTCTGTTGCACGTCCTGGAACAAATGCTGTTAACAATGGCTGGTCAGGGTGCGGTAGACGTGGCGCACAGATCTCAACGCCACATGACCCCTGTGGGGGCAGGACAGGAAGAAGAGGAGGAGGTAGAGGAGGACATTTGTGCTCAGGAATTATTGAGTGAAATGGGTGGTTTTTCCACTCAGCGGACAGGAGTGGAGGAGCAGGAGCATCTGGTAGAGGAGGAGGAGGAGGAGACAGAGGACCCAGACGCACCGTGGCAGTATGCTGTGGAGATGGAGGCAGGGAGTCCCTCGCATTCCTTGGCACAAATGGCCCATAGCATGCTCGGTTGCTTGCGTAGCGACAGCCGAATAATAACCATCAGACAGAGGGATGACTTTTGGCTGTCCACCTTGTTGGACCCTCGCTACCGGTCCAAAATGGTGGCCTTTTTCACACCTGCTGAGAGGGAGGCCAAAATTACGTACTATAAAAACCACCTATGTAGTCAGTTGGTCTCTGCCTTTGTGCGCCAACGTCCATCCTCAGACACTGTGGGCCCTGTGCGCTCGCGTTCCGCTGGCATGGCAGCAGGGGAGGGGTGGGGTGGTAGGAGCAGTGGCAGCTCCACCAGCAGTGGCTGCCTCAGTCTGCAGTCGATGATGAGTAGCTTTCTTCACCAGCGCAGTGAGGAAACTACTAACCAGCCGCAGCAGCAGCAGCAGCATCAGGTGGACCTGGAGCAGGAGCTCAAACAACAGGCTTGGGCCTACTTGGACAGCACCCTGCCAACCGAGGTAGACAATCCCCTTGACTACTGGGCAACGAAACTTGACCTTTGGCCCCAACTAGCTGAATTTGCCCTTGAAAGGCTGTCATGCCCGGCCAGTAGCGTGGCATCGGAGCGCGTGTTTAGTGCGGCAGGAGGTATTGTAACTCCGCGGAGGACACGACTGTCCACCCAAAGTGTGGAGAGACTCACGTTTGTGAAAATGAATCAGGCGTGGATTAGTCTGGATTTCAAACCACCAGTTCCTGACACAACTGACTAAATCCGCCATGAATCATGCCTCAAACATGTGCCACTTTCAGGTCTCCTCACACTGCTGGTGTGTTTAATTTTTTGACATAGGGTGCTGGCAGATTACGGGCCTCCTATAGCTGCTGCCAGGCCCCTAATCTGCCATAGGCCCCTATATACCGCCTCCTCATGCTGCTGCTAGGTCCAGAGTCTCTCATGGGTCCCTGTACGGCCTCCCATTGCTGCTGTCTCCATCGCCACACTCTGCTGCCATGTGCCACTTTCAGGTCTCTTCACACTGCTGGTGTGTTTAATTTTTTGACATAGGGTGCAGGCAGATTACGGGCCTCACATAGCTGCTGCCAGGCCCCTAATCTGCCATGGGCCCCTATATACCGCCTCCTCATGCTGCTGCCAAGTCTAGAGTCTGTCATGGGTCCCTGTACGGCCTCCCATTGCTGCTGTCTCCATCGCCACACTCTGCCATGTGCCACTTTCAGGTCTCTTCACACTGCTGGTGTGTTTAATTTTTTGACATAGGGTGCAGGCAGATTACGGGCCTCACATAGCTGCTGCCAGGCCCCTAATCTGCCATGGGCCCCTATAAACCGCCTCCTCATGCTGCTGCCAAGTCTAGAGTCTCTCATGGGTCCCTGTACGGCCTCCCATTGCTGCTGTCTCCATCGCCACACTCTGCTGCCATGTGCCACTTTCAGGTCTCTTCACACTGCTGGTGTGTTAAATTTTTTGACATAGGGTGCAGGCAGATTACGGGCCTCACATAGCTGCTGCCAGGCCCCTAATCTGCCATGGGCCCCTATATACCGCCTCCTCATGCTGCTGCCAAGTCTAGAGTCTGTCATGGGTCCCTGTACGGCCTCCCATTGCTGCTGTCTCCATCGCCACACTCTGCCATGTGCCACTTTCAGGTCTCTTCACACTGCTGGTGTGTTTAATTTTTTGACATAGGGTGCAGGCAGATTACGGGCCTCACATAGCTGCTGCCAGGCCCCTAATCTGCCATGGGCCCCTATATACCGCCTCCTCATGCTGCTGCCAAGTCCAGAGTCTCTCATGGGTCCCTGTACGGCCTCCCATTGCTGCTGTCTCCATCGCCACACTCTGCTGCCATGTGCCACTTTCAGGTCTCTTCACACTGCTGGTGTGTTAAATTTTTTGACATAGGGTGCAGGCAGATTACGGGCCTCACATAGCTGCTGCCAGGCCCCTAATCTGCCATGGGCCCCTATATACCGCCTCCTCATGCTGCTGCCAAGTCTAGAGTCTGTCATGGGTCCCTGTACGGCCTCCCATTGCTGCTGTCTCCATCGCCACACTCTGCTGCCATGTGCCACTTTCAGGTCTCTTCACACTGCTGGTGTGTTAAATTTTTTGACATAGGGTGCAGGCAGATTACGGGCCTCACATAGCTGCTGCCAGGCCCCTAATCTGCCATGGGCCCCTATATACCGCCTCCTCATGCTGCTGCCAAGTCTAGAGTCTGTCATGGGTCCCTGTACGGCCTCCCATTGCTGCTGTCTCCATCGCCACACTCTGCCATGTGCCACTTTCAGGTCTCTTCACACTGCTGGTGTGTTTAATTTTTTGACATAGGGTGCAGGCAGATTACGGGCCTCACATAGCTGCTGCCAGGCCCCTAATCTGCCATGGGCCCCTATATACCGCCTCCTCATGCTGCTGCCAAGTCCAGAGTCTCTCATGGGTCCCTGTACGGCCTCCCATTGCTGCTGTCTCCATCGCCACACTCTGCCATGTTCCACTTTCAGGTCTCTTCACACTGCTGGTGTGTTTAATTTTTTGACATAGGGTGCAGGCAGATTACGGGCCTCACATAGCTGCTGCCAGGCCCCTAATCTGCCATGGGCCCCTATATACCGCCTCCTCATGCTGCTGCCAAGTCTAGAGTCTGTCATGGGTCCCTGTACGGCCTCCCATTGCTGCTGTCTCCATCGCCACACTCTGCCATGTGCCACTTTCAGGTCTCTTCACACTGCTGGTGTGTTTAATTTTTTGACATAGGGTGCAGGCAGATTACGGGCCTCACATAGCTGCTGCCAGGCCCCTAATCTGCCATGGGCCCCTATATACCGCCTCCTCATGCTGCTGCCAAGTCCAGAGTCTCTCATGGGTCCCTGTACGGCCTCCCATTGCTGCTGTCTCCATCGCCACACTCTGCTGCCATGTGCCACTTTCAGGTCTCTTCACACTGCTGGTGTGTTAAATTTTTTGACATAGGGTGCAGGCAGATTACGGGCCTCACATAGCTGCTGCCAGGCCCCTAATCTGCCATGGGCCCCTATATACCGCCTCCTCATGCTGCTGCCAAGTCTAGAGTCTGTCATGGGTCCCTGTACGGCCTCCCATTGCTGCTGTCTCCATCGCCACACTCTGCTGCCATGTGCCACTTTCAGGTCTCTTCACACTGCTGGTGTGTTAAATTTTTTGACATAGGGTGCAGGCAGATTACGGGCCTCACATAGCTGCTGCCAGGCCCCTAATCTGCCATGGGCCCCTATATACCGCCTCCTCATGCTGCTGCCAAGTCTAGAGTCTGTCATGGGTCCCTGTACGGCCTCCCATTGCTGCTGTCTCCATCGCCACACTCTGCTGCCATGTGCCACTTTCAGGTCTCTTCACACTGCTGGTGTGTTAAATTTTTTGACATAGGGTGCAGGCAGATTACGGGCCTCACATAGCTGCTGCCAGGCCCCTAATCTGCCATGGGCCCCTATATACCGCCTCCTCATGCTGCTGCCAAGTCCAGAGTCTCTCATGGGTCCCTGTACGGCCTCCCATTGCTGCTGTCTCCATCGCCACACTCTGCTGCCATGTGCCACTTTCAGGTCTCTTCACACTGCTGGTGTGTTAAATTTTTTGACATAGGGTGCAGGCAGATTACGGGCCTCACATAGCTGCTGCCAGGCCCCTAATCTGCCATGGGCCCCTATATACCGCCTCCTCATGCTGCTGCCAAGTCCAGAGTCTCTCATGGGTCCCTGTACGGCCTCCCATTGCTGCTGTCTCCATCGCCACACTCTGCTGCCATGTGCCACTTTCAGGTCTCTTCACACTGCTGGTGTGTTAAATTTTTTGACATAGGGTGCAGGCAGATTACGGGCCTCACATAGCTGCTGCCAGGCCCCTAATCTGCCATGGGCCCCTATATACCGCCTCCTCATGCTGCTGCCAAGTCTAGAGTCTGTCATGGGTCCCTGTACGGCCTCCCATTGCTGCTGTCTCCATCGCCACACTCTGCCATGTGCCACTTTCAGGTCTCTTCACACTGCTGGTGTGTTTAATTTTTTGACATAGGGTGCAGGCAGATTACGGGCCTCACATAGCTGCTGCCAGGCCCCTAATCTGCCATGGGCCCCTATATACCGCCTCCTCATGCTGCTGCCAAGTCCAGAGTCTCTCATGGGTCCCTGTACGGCCTCCCATTGCTGCTGTCTCCATCGCCACACTCTGCTGCCATGTGCCACTTTCAGGTCTCTTCACACTGCTGGTGTGTTAAATTTTTTGACATAGGGTGCAGGCAGATTACGGGCCTCACATAGCTGCTGCCAGGCCCCTAATCTGCCATGGGCCCCTATATACCGCCTCCTCATGCTGCTGCCAAGTCCAGAGTCTCTCATGGGTCCCTGTACGGCCTCCCATTGCTGCTGTCTCCATCGCCACACTCTGCTGCCATGTGCCACTTTCAGGTCTCTTCACACTGCTGGTGTGTTAAATTTTTTGACATAGGGTGCAGGCAGATTACGGGCCTCACATAGCTGCTGCCAGGCCCCTAATCTGCCATGGGCCCCTATATACCGCCTCCTCATGCTGCTGCCAAGTCTAGAGTCTGTCATGGGTCCCTGTACGGCCTCCCATTGCTGCTGTCTCCATCGCCACACTCTGCTGCCATGTGCCACTTTCAGGTCTCTTCACACTGCTGGTGTGTTAAATTTTTTGACATAGGGTGCAGGCAGATTACGGGCCTCACATAGCTGCTGCCAGGCCCCTAATCTGCCATGGGCCCCTATATACCGCCTCCTCATGCTGCTGCCAAGTCTAGAGTCTGTCATGGGTCCCTGTACGGCCTCCCATTGCTGCTGTCTCCATCGCCACACTCTGCCATGTGCCACTTTCAGGTCTCTTCACACTGCTGGTGTGTTTAATTTTTTGACATAGGGTGCAGGCAGATTACGGGCCTCACATAGCTGCTGCCAGGCCCCTAATCTGCCATGGGCCCCTATATACCGCCTCCTCATGCTGCTGCCAAGTCTAGAGTCTGTCATGGGTCCCTGTACGGCCTCCCATTGCTGCTGTCTCCATCGCCACACTCTGCCATGTGCCACTTTCAGGTCTCTTCACACTGCTGGTGTGTTAAATTTTTTGACATAGGGTGCAGGCAGATTACGGGCCTCACATAGCTGCTGCCAGGCCCCTAATCTGCCATGGGCCCCTATATACCGCCTCCTCATGCTGCTGCCAAGTCTAGAGTCTGTCATGGGTCCCTGTACGGCCTCCCATTGCTGCTGTCTCCATCGCCACACTCTGCCATGTGCCACTTTCAGGTCTCTTCACACTGCTGGTGTGTTTAATTTTTTGACATAGGGTGCAGGCAGATTACGGGCCTCACATAGCTGCTGCCAGGCCCCTAATCTGCCATGGGCCCCTATATACCGCCTCCTCATGCTGCTGCCAAGTCTAGAGTCTGTCATGGGTCCCTGTACGGCCTCCCATTGCTGCTGTCTCCATCGCCACACTCTGCCATGTGCCACTTTCAGGTCTCTTCACACTGCTGGTGTGTTAAATTTTTTGACATAGGGTGCTGGCAGATTACGGGCCTCCCATTGCTGCTGCCAGACATGTAATCTGCCATGGGCCCCCGTACCGACTCCTCATGCTGTGACGTTGCAACAAGGTGTAATTCAACCCTACATATGTTAGACCGCCTTTACGAACAGCTAAAGGCCATCACAGATTTCCTGATGTTAAAAGCGGATAAAGGTACTCCCTGTGTAACTTAGATGTCAGCCATTGTCAGCTCATGTGTGACACCTGCGCTTGCTCAGGCCCTTTGAGGAGGCCACGCTATTCGTGAGTCGGCAGGACTATGGGATGAATGAGGTCAAATCGGCCATGGGCCCCCGTACCGCCTGTTCACGCTGATGCTGGTCCCACAGTGTGACCTGGGTCCCTGTACGGCCTCCCATTGCTTCCACTCTGCCATGTGCCACTTTGAAATCTCCTCACACTCCTGCGGTTGTCCATTTTGTCATAGGTTGCTGGCAGATTACAGGCCTTCCATAGGTGCCACCAAGCCCCATATCGGCCATGGGCCCCCGTACCGCCTGGTCACGCTGCTGCTGGGCCCACAGTGTGACCTGGGTCCCTGTACCGCCTCCCATTGCTCCCACTCTGCCATGTGCCACTTTCAGGTCTCCTCACGCTCCTGCTGGTTTCCATTTTGTCATAGGTTGCTGTATGGCCTCCCATTGCTGCTGCCTCCACCGCCACACTGTGGCTCCAAACACTGGTTTTGGCCCCGTGACTGGCCAAAGGAGTGAAGTGTGCAGTGATTCTAAGATCGACGGCACTCATCTGCATGTCATACTGACAGACAGTATTATTTCTCTTCCCCAGCAGACTCCAAGGGCATTTAAATTAAAGGTACAGTGTTCTGCACTAATATTAAGTCTCTCTGAAGCCTAGAAACACCCTTTTTTAAGTTAAATTCACAGCGAATTTATTCGACTCGAATCGAATATTGTCCACGAATTCGCCGAATCAGTCGAATCGAATTTTTCATTTCTTCGCTCATCTCTAGTCAGTATCACCACAAGGTGATTATACACAAGAGACTGGCATTAATGAGATGCTTAATGGAGATAATATTCCGTAAGCACTCCTTGGGAGTTTTGCTATCCTTGTCCTTTACCAATAGATGGCATTTGGTTCTGCTGGCCACCTTTTTTTCTGGATTGGCAATGGGGGAAGATGGCGACCACATCATCACGCGCAAGCATGTGACATCAGAGGTGGGAAGAGTTTGCACATGCGTGATGTCATCACTGACTGGGCAGGAAGGTTATAAAAGGATGTGCTCCTTGCTGTCATATTTTGCTGGAGAACATGGTCCCAAAGTGTTGCATTCAAGTCATCCTGCAGGTTTTGCATGTGAGTGGCTATATAATGCTACCTGAGTAACCCAAAGTATTTTACCTTTCATTTACCTTGATGGTCACTTATGAGAGTTTTTCCTTGTTTTTTTCTAGTGAATGCACTTGTGGTTCCTGGTTATTTTTGGGAAGAGCTTCAAACATTTTAAGCTGTAACTGGGGACTGAAATCCAGGGGTATCTCTTGGACATTTGGATTGCCGACTGAGTAAAAATGTAATTTATTATGGATACTATATTCATCAGTAACATAATTTAGGTTACCTGAGGTATATATTGAACTTCTAGAAGACATAGCATTTTTCCTTAGTTGGGTATTATTTTGTTTTTTAGCAAATGGTCATTTACTGTCCTTTTAAACAAATAGTGCTGCTTCTCTGTGATCCTTGTGCCCCTCCTGTGGCTTACCAAATGTTTCCCTGGGCTGTGAGTGGGTGCAGCATGGATGTGTGAATACAGTGTACCAATGCAGGAATTTTGCAGGACGTCTAATGATTGTGGGGAGATTCCTTTTATCAAATTCATCTTTTTCTTTTAATTGTTCATCTTATCAGTGATGATTGTACTTGATATGTTCTCTAAGTTTCATTATTATGGTATTTGTTATTACTTTCCTAATGTGATTTCTATGTTTTTACCTTGGTGCATTATCGACCAGCACATAAACCTCCCAAAGAAGCCCAAAGAATATGCAGTTCAGTTTTGGGCACCAATTCACAAAAAGAACATTGGGGAACTTGAGAAAGTACAGAGAAGGGCAACTAAAATGATACGAGGCATGGAAGAGCTCAGCTATGAGGAAAGATTAGAGGAACTAAATTTATTCTCTCTTGAGAAAAGGAGATTAAGGGGGGATATGATCAACATGTATAAATACATCAGTGGTTCATATAGTGAACTCGGTGTAGAGCTATTCACCCTGAGGTCAACACAGAGGACAAGGGGGCACTCTTTACGTCTGGAGGAAAAGAAATGTAATCTCCAAACACGGAAAGGTTTCTTCACAGTGAGAGCTGTGAAAATGTGGAATACAGGTGAAACTCGAAAAATTTGAATATCGTGCAAAAGTTAATTTATTTCAGTAATGCAACTTAAAAGGTGAAACTAATATATGAGATAGACTTATTACATGCAAAGCAAGATTGTTCAAGCCGTGATTTGTCATATATGTGATGATTATGGCTTACAGCTCATGAAAACCCCAAATACACAATCTCAGAAAATTAGAATATTACATGCAATCAATAAAACAAGGATTGTACATAGAACAATATCGGACCTCTGAAAAGTATAAGCATGCATATGTACTCAGTACTTGGTTTGGGCCCCTTTTGCAGCAATTACTGCCTGAATACATTGTGGCATGGAAACTATCAGCCTGTGGCACTGCTGAGGTGTTATGGAAGGCCAGGATGTTTCAATAGCGGCCTTCAGCTCTTCTGCATTGTTCGGTCTCATGTCTCTCATCTTTCTCTTGGCAATGCCCCATAGATTCTCTATGGAGGTCAGGTCAGGCGAGTTTGCTGGCCAATCAAGCACAGTAATCCCACGGTCATTGAAGCAGGTTTTGGTGCTTTTGGCAGTGTGGGCAGGTGCCAAGTCCTGCTGGAAAATGAAGTCAGCATCCCCATAAAGCTTGTCTGTGGAAGGAAGCATGAACTGCTCCAAAATCTCCTGGTAGATGGCTGTGCTGACCCTGGACTTAATGAAGAACAGTGGACCAACACCAGCAGATGACATGGCTCCCCAAATCAACACAGACTGTGGAAACTTCACACTGGACCTCAAGCATCTTGCAGTGTGTGCCTCTCCATTCTTCCTCCATACTCTGGGTCCTTGGTTACCAAATGAGATGCAAAAGTTGCTCTCATCAGAAAAGAGGACTTTGGACCACTGAGCAACAGACCAGGTCTGTTTTTCTTTAGCCCAGGTAAGACGCTTCTGACGTTGTTTGTTGTTCAGGAGCGACTTGACAAGAGGAATACGACATTTGAAACCCATGTCAAGGATCCATCTGTGTATGGTGGCTCTTGATGCACTGACTCCAGCCTCAGTCCACTCCTTGTGAAAGTCCCCAACACTTTTGAATGGCCTTTTTCTGACAATCCTCTCCAGGCTGCGGTCATCCCTGCTGCTTGTGCACCTTTTTCTTCCACACTTTTCCCTTACACATAACTTTCTATTAATGTGATTTGATACAGCACTTTGGAAACATCCAACTTTTTTTGCAATTACCTTTTGAGGCTTTCCCTCCTTATGGATGGTGTCAATGAAGGTTTTCTGCACAACTGTCAGGTCAGCAGTCTTTCCCATGATTGTGATTCCTACTGAATCAGACTGAGAGACCATTTAAAGGCTCAGGAACCCTTTACAGGTGTTATGGCTTAATTAGCTGATTAGAGTGGGACACTTTGAGCCAAGAATATTGCACCTTTTCACAATAATCTAATTTTCTGAGATTGTGGATTTGGGGTTTTCATGAGCTGTAAGCCATAATCATCACAATTATGACAAATCATGGCTTGAACTATCTTGCTTTGCATGTAATGAGTCTATCTCATATATTAGTTTCACCTTTTAAGTTGCATTACTGAAATAAATGAACTTTTGCACGATATTCTAATTTTTCAAGTTTCACCTGTAGACTCCCTCAAGAGTTGGTTCTGGCCAGCTCAGTGGATTGCTTCAAAAAAGGCTGGATTATCTCTTAGATACACAGAATATAACTGGATACTAACATTTATAGGTAAAGTTGATCCAGGGAATATCCAATTGCCTCTCGGGGGATCAGGAAGGAATTTTTTTCCCAGCAGGTGCTAATTGGATCATGCTTTGCTGGGTTTTTTTGCCTTCCTCTGGATCAATTGTGGGTATAGGATTATAACGGGTTTTTTTTTTATGGTTGAACTGGATGGACTTTTCTCTTTTGTTCAGCCAGACTAACCATGTAGCTATGTAACTAATGTAACTAAGCCTTTTGCTTGGTTAAACATGTAGAGATGGATTGACTACAGCATATAACCATACTGAATTGATAATGTGCCTAATTTCCACTGCATGATTTTAAATGTGGACAAATTATAAGTGTTTTTTTTTTATTAAAATTCATGGGTTTTATAAATTATATGTTTTTTGGCATCTTGAAAATCCCATTTTCTGCTGAATACCTACTGGATTGTTCACAAAGTTCTTATAATGCCTTGTCTGATTGTATTTCTTTTTTGCATGACATACTTTTTTTCTACACCTGTACGGACTGTTATGTTCTTCATGACAATTCTTAAATACAACCTATTGCATGTGTCTACACTGTACCTTTTGGGTGCTGCTTCCCTAAAAAACAGTTAATAAAGAAAAATATGACTATAGCCATAATTCAGTTAATTACTTCAGCCACCATCCCTGCCCCTTTGTTTTCATTTACCAGGTAGCAAAGAATCTGGTTTTTGACAAGGAGTAATAAAGGGAGTTGGTTGTCACTGTGGTTGGTGAGCTTTTTCTTTCAGGATGGTAGGCATTGTTCATTGTGATTGATGAGGATCAGAATTGATGGACTATATGATTGATGATTTATTTACATCATGGGGTATTTTTTTTAACAAAACATTTGTCAAAGTATGTGGTGTTTACATTTTTTTAATTTATATTTTATTATGTTTTAAGCAGTACATAACATACAGAAAAGAAAATAAGAAGTATAGCAGAAAAGTCAAATCATTTCAATTACAGATGCCAAAGGGTACAGAATGCCAATAACAGTAATTTCCATTATAAATGTTGTAGATGGCAGTCAACAATATTGTTAAATCACAAAGGAAAACTAATTCATACCACAATCTAACTAACATAGAAGGAACAAATAATTCAAGATTGATAATTGGTTATGTAGGGGAGCAATCAGAGAACAGACAGAGAAAGGTGCAATAATGAAGTGAACATATAAAGTGCATGGATAGGTGTAAAATGTCCATTCACACCCAAACAATATGCATAATTGGTAATACTGGAAGGTACATAAACAAGTTTTACACCTGGTGTATTCATAGTCAATCCAGTTATGAGAAGAGTTTCAGAGGAAGAGAGGGAAATAGTCAAGCCAAAGGAGGACTGATCCCAAAAACTGCACATTTTATGGAACAAGTCAAAGGTATTTTACAATTTTGCCATGAGGTAATCTATCCACCTTATGTCTTAAAGGCATCAATTAGCTGAAGTGGATAAAGGATTTTGGTGGTTCTCCAACATAAATGAATAAGCTTCCTCATGGCTGTCAGTATATGAATGGCCAACATTTTGGAGTATTTAGAAATACCTGGATAAAGCAAATTAAGGAGGCAATGTATAGGATTTAGTGGCAATGTAGCGTCAAAAAATTCAGTAGTTGGATAACTTTCTGTCATAAGAAATGTATATATGAACATTGCCAAAAGATATTATACAAAGTTCCTTCCTCTTGGTTACATCTCCAATGCAATATTGACACCAATGAGTTATATGTGTGCAGAACCTCCAGGGTTTTGTACCAAAATATCAACATTTTATAGATGTTTACTTTATAAACAACACATAGCAAGAACTTGGCATCAGTTTTTCAAATTTTGTCCCACTTAGGCAAAGGAATGAAAAGGTGTAATTCCTTTTCCCATTTCATCATGTATAATTGTTGATCCTTTGTCATGGGGGATGTTCTCTGAGATTATATATTAAAAGGGGGTCTGTGTACAAATATATTCAAACTATGTAGGGAGGTCCCATGTAAGAGAAAGTTGTAGCATAGAAACATTATGCTTAAACTGTAAGCAAGAGTATAACAAATGGTTAGGTAACTTTTTGTGAGCCCTTAAATAGGGGGGAGTATGTTGGGGTGATATGGATACCTAGGTACTTGAGAGAATGTCGACACCAATGGTACCAGTAATTAGCCTGCAGGGATGTGAGCTGAGAAGAAGGAATAGGAATCAGTAATGCTATTGTCTTGGAAGAATTGATCCATAAGTGTCAGCAAAACATCACCTTCAAATAGAGATAATCTATATTCCTTGCTTCTCACCCTGATCCCATGAATGCCCATGTTAGTGTGAATGGCTTCTAGAATACATAGAGGAGATAGAGGACATCCATGCTTGGTGCCATTATCCAGAGGAAAAATGTATCATAATGCTTGAGGAAATTTGACCTGGGAGGTACGTGAGTAGTAAAGTGCAAATGCTTGTATAGCCTAAAAGAAAAGACCCCTGAATTCAATATGTTGCAAAACAGAAAACGTATAAGGCTAGTTTACAAAATCTGTTCTTATCCTCCATACTTGGCAACAGAGTAGGTGTAGATGATTTATTCACAACATCTTTAAGGTGATAGTTTGTAGTGTTATTTCTCACCTTTCTAGAGAGTACAAACCCTACCTGATCCTTGTTGATGAGCTTGAAGAGAAGAGCAGACAGTCTGGTGACCAAAATTTTAGTAAAATATCTTGTGCACTGAATTAGGCAAGGCTATAGGCCTATTGTTAGCTGGAGATGCTCGATGCTTCCCTGGTTTGGATATAACAGAAATATTTGAATGTAAAACTTGTGGCTGGGGTATTACCCTTTTGACCAGAGAACAATAGATGAGGGGCCAATAAAGGAAGGAGACCTTTATAGAACAAATAGGGCAGACCTTTTGGATCAGGGGATTTATGAAGAGGCAGTTGTTTAACTACAACAGTAAGTTCTTCCATGGTAATATCTGCATTCAATGATCTTAAATTGGGTATAGATCATTTAGGAAGCTTAGGAGAGGACATAAAAATATAAAATGTATCCAGTTCAAAAGGGGGGTGTTATCCAGAGACAAGCAATTATACAATTTACTATAATATTCCTCACAAATTTTGGACAATATGTTGGAGGTTGTCAGGCTGAAGAATGAAATCAGGCATGGACTAGTCCTCATTCTTTTGGCCAACATCCTATGAGGTTTATTAGCATATTTATAAAATTTAGTTTCATTCAAAGAAGGAATTTTCTTCAACTTTTTTCATATCAAAATCTTGAAGATCATTCTATATAGAAGTAACAGTGTGAAGCTGAGCCACTGCGAGGGCTCTGAACAAAAGTTCTTCCACTTTCTTAACATATATATTACAATAGGTCTGGCGGGACTTTCGTTGTTCTGGTTGACCTCCCGGAACACTATATATATTACAATAGGTATGGCGGGACTTTCGTTGTTCCGGGTGACCTCCCGGAACACTCCTTCCATGCAGCCACATAGCCACATTGCAGGCGTGATCTGTCACCTGCTGTGTCCATTGGACAGATCACTGTACTGGCCCACTGCTGGTACCATATGATTATTGGAACCAATCACAGCAGATCACATGACAATTGTAAATAATGAATGGCTTCCTTTCATGCCAATCATTGTGTACAATTGTGTTGTTAGCAGTTATTGGTCACAGTAATCACATTGGATTCACGTGTTTCAATCACCTCTATATCCATAGGTGTATAAAATCAAGCACCTAGGCATACAGACAAACATTTGTGAAGGAATGGGTCGCTCTCAGGAGCTCAGTGAATTCAAGCATAGTACTGTGATAGGTTGTCACCTGTGCAAGTGGCATATCTGTGAAATTTCCTTGCCACTAAATATTCCATGGTCAACTGTTAGTGGTATTATAACAAAGTGAAAGCAACTGGGAACAAAAGCAACTCACCCACGAAGTGGTAGGCCACATAAAATGACAGAGAGGGGTCAGCTGAACCACACAGTGAGCAGAGGTTTCCAACTCTCTGCAGAGTCAATAGATAAAAACCTCCGAACTCCATGTAGCTGTTAGATGAGCACAACAACAGTGTGTACAGAGCTTCATGGAATGGGTTTCCATGGCCGATCAGCTGCATCCAAGCCTTATATTATCAAGTGCAGCTGCAGTGGTGTAAAACATGCTGCCACTGGACTCTAGAGCAGCGTGGAGTGACGAATCATGCTTTTCTATCTGGTAATTGGATGGATGTGTCTGGGTTTGGCGGTTCCTAGGAGAACGGTACTTGGGGAGTGGGGATTATGGTGTGGGGTTGTTTTTCCGGGGTTGGGCCTGGCCCCTTAGTTCCAGTGGAGGGAATTTTTAAGGCATCAGCACACCAAGACATTTTGGACAATTTCATGCTCCCAACTTTGTGGGAACAGTTGGTGATGGCCCCTCAAGTTTAGGGTGGAGGAACTTGACTGGCCTGCACAAAGTCCTGATCTCAACCCGATATAACACTTTTGGGATGAATTAGAGCGGAGACTATGAGCCAGGCCTTCTCATCCAACATCAATGCCTTACCTCACAAATGCACTTCTGGATGAATGGTCAAGCATTCCCATAGACACACTCTTAAACCTTGTGGAAAGCCTTTCCAGAAGAGTTGAAGCTGTTATAGCTGCAAAGGCTGGGCCAACTTAATATTGAACCCCACAGACTAAGACTGCAGTTCAAGATTAAAGTTCATATGCATGTGCATGTATAGGCAGGTGTCCCAATACTTTTGGCAATATAGTGTATATACCATAGTTTGTGGGTTCCAAAACTTTCCAACAGACTAAATAATAAACACTGATTTGGGTTTTTTTCAGCAAAGAAAAGTAGCACAACACATTTTGGCTTAAATTTATGAAGAACTATTTATTTGCAAAATTATATAAGAGAAACTAAGAATAATTTTTTTTTTCAAAATGTCTTTTTCTGTTTATTCATCAAAAAAATAAAAAAAAAACAGTGGTGATTATATACCTCCAAAATAAATCTCTATTTGTGTGCAAAAAATGATAAAACTTTCATTTGGGTACAGTGTTGCATGACCACAAAATTGTTATTCAAAGTGCGAAAGCACTGAAAGCCGAAAATTGGCCTGGGAAGGAAGTTGGTGAAAATGTCTGGTATTGTTACGTTGTAACAGTAGAGCAGTTGTACGGTAATTATCATCATGTTTAAGGCGAGTACCAACTGAGATGAAATGGCCTATAATAAAGGCTTTGTGCACCTCCCACAATGCAGAAGCCTTCTAAACTATTCTTTCATTTATTTGAAAGAATTCCTTAAGGAAGGCAGAGAGTCAATCAAATGTTTTTAAGGAAGTGATTCATTTAATTTCTGGTGGCAAGTTCCTGGGATGAGAAATGGACAAAGACAATTCTAAATTTCTAGAGCCATGATCTGACCAGTTTATAGGATTAATTTCTGAAGTGGCTATGTACTGAAGTAAAGGTGCCAAGACCACAAAGTGATCTCCTAGAGTCATACAAACTATGTTCCCCAACCAATTTTCAAAAGGAGGTGAATAGTTTAGCAATCTAGGCCAGTGGTCGGCAAGCCGCGGCTCGCGAGCCACATGCGGCTCTTTACCCACTCTAATGCGGCTCTTCTGTGTGCCGGGCGCCTGCTCCCCTCCCTCCTCTCGGTCGGCCGCTCCCCTGCCTCCTCTCGGTTGGCAGCCTCAAAAGTCCGCGCGGACCTTTTAATCCGGCCCGCGGATGTGGCTGTCAGGATGTGTGTAGGCGGGGCAGCGTGCCGAACGTGAGGGGAGGAGAGCTAGGCTCCTCTCACAGTCCGCCCTGAAGACCCGAACGGCGCGGGAAGACAGCGAGAGGAACGCAAAAGGTAAGTGAATTGACACGGGGGACTTGGCTTACTAGAAGGGGGGGGGGATAGTACTGTGGGGGATGAAATGAGGGATGAATTACTTTATGAGGGATGAATTACTATATGGGGGGATGAAATACTATATGAGGGATGAAATACTATATGAGGGATGAATTACTATATGAGGGATGAATTACTTTATGAGGGATGAATTACTTTATGAGGGATGAATTACTTTATGAGGGATGAATTACTATATGGGGGATGAAATACTATATGGGGGGATGAAATACTATATGGGGGGATGAAATACTATATGGGGGGATGAAATACTATATGAGGGATGAATTACTATATGGGGGATGAATTACTATATGAGGGATGAATTACTATATGAGGGATGAAATACTATATGAGGGATGAATTACTATATGGGGGGATGAAATACTATATGAGGGATGAAATACTATATGAGGGATGAATTACTATATGAGGGATGAAATACTATATGAGGGATGAATTACTATATGAGGGATGAAATACTATATGAGGGATGAATTACTATATGAGGGATGAAATACTATATGGGGGGATGAAATACTATATGGGGGGATGAAATACTATATGAGGGATGAAATACTATATGAGGGATGAATTACTATATGAGGGATGAAATACTATATGGGGGGATGAAATACTATATGGGGGGATGAAATACTATATGAGGGATGAAATACTATATGAGGGATGAATTACTATATGGGGGATGAAATACTATATGAGGGATGAAATACTATACGAGGGATGAAATACTATACGGGGGATGAAATACTATACGGGGGATGAATTACTATACGGTGGATGAATTACTATGGGGGATGAATTACTATATGGGGGATGAATTACTATATGGGGGATGAATTACTATGGGGGATGAATTACTATATGGGGGATGAATTACTATGGGGGATGAATTACTATATGGAGGATGAATTACTATATGGGGGATGAATTACTATGGGGGATGAATTACGATGGGGGATGAATTACTATATGGGGGATGAATTACTATGGGGGATGAATTACACTATGGGGGGTGAATTACTATATGGGGGATGAATTACTATGGGGGATGAATTACTATATGGGAGATGTATTTTCAGTTTTAAAAATGTGGCTCTCAAAATAAATTTCAATCATGGTTTTGGCGAGATTTGGCTCAGTTGAAAAAAAAGGTTGCCCACCACTGATCTAGGCAAATGGGGTACTCTCTGCGACCGCCTTCCTATCTCTGTAGGGCTCTGTTGATAATACTTACAGAGGCATAATGGAAACATAATAATATGAGCCTCTGATAAGCAAACTTGACTCACGGTAGTCTCCTGTTGGAGAAGGGCAATAGTTGTATAATATGAAGTAAAATCAAATGTGTAAACTCTGTAGAAAGAGTGCAAGTGACATTCTGCATCTAATACAAAGACAGTGAGATAGGGTAAAGTTTGTTGTATTTTAAGTGGAGACTGTGTCCTCACCCACATCAGCTGGTGGCTCCACAGAATCTGCATCGGGATCCGGTGTGATGGATGGAGGAGATGGTGGCCACAGGAGGAAGAACTTCATAGTGGTATCCTGTGTAGGCCACTGTTCACATGGAGGCAATGTGGCAGGCCTACCTGCCAATTTTAACCGTGCAGATGGCCTGGTGATTGCTGTGCTGGGTCACCCCAATCCAATTATGAATGTTAGCGGATGAGCAGGAGGAAGAAATAGCAGACCTACAATGGAGCTCTGGTCTCACCCATTCACCATGATTGCCATGCACCCATTAACATTTTTTTTGTACAGTAAATGAGTAGGGGTACTATGTACCTTTTACTCATTCACATGGGGGGAGGGGTCATATCTAGGGGTCTGTTTATTTTTTCATGGGGCTTTCAGATTTCCATAAGCACTACACTGGAAAACTCCTACAATCACCAGACCAGAGTTGTGGGGAAGAGCCCCTTTCCACTGGCTAAGTACCTCCTGTATGTTGAAGGCATGTGGCTTGGTATATAATAGGAAGATGCATGCTCTGATCAGGGCTTGGTATTGATTTTAGGGGCCACATGTTTTTATTTATTTATTTTATTTTTATGCATGGAATCCCCTTTAAATCCATACCAGACCCTCATCAAAGATAAGGTTCGGTTGGTTAGAATCCCAACCACGGCACTACCTGCCTTGTCGGTTCGAATCCCAAAAATAGCACTACCTACCTGGAGTTTGTATGTTCTGCCTGTGCCTGCGTGCTTTTTCTTTGGATACTTTGGTTTCCTCTCACACTTCAAAAATATGCTGGTAGGTTAAATGGTTCCTGTCTAAATTGGCCCTAGTATGTGTATGTGTGAATGTGAGATAGAGACCTTAGATTGTAAGATCCTTGAGGGCAGGGACTGATGTGAATGTACAATATAAGTAAAGCAAGCACTGTGTAAATTGAGGGTGCTATATAGGTACCATAAATAAATACATACATTTTGCTGCAGGATGAGCTACAGCAAAAGTGACATTTTGGAAAATAAAAAAACATTTGCAATATATACTGTATACATATACAAAATATATAAACAACTTATGTGCATATATTTCTCTTTTTACCTGTTGGTGTTGTCTGCTTTCTAAAACTTTGTGTTTTCTCCCTTTGCGGTTGTGCCCATACTCCTAACAGTATGCTATTTAAAAAATAAGAATTTGACAATCAGGAAGGAAGAGGAGAGACAGGCCAGACAGAGATCACTTTGATGCAGCTGATCAGCTTGAACAGTTATTGCAATACACTCCGGCTACTTTATTAGGTACACCTTGCTAGCATTGGGTCGGACCTGCTTTTGCCTTCAGAATTGCCTTAATTCTTCAACAAGGTGTTGGAACATTCCTCAGAGATTTTGGTCTATATTGACATGAGTTACTGTTGCCTTTCAATTGTCTCGAACCAGTCTGCCCCTTCTCCTCTGACCTCTGACATCAACAAGGCATTTTCCTCCACACAACTGCTGCTCACTTGATATTTTCTCTTTTTCAGACCATTCTCTGTAAACCCTAGAGATGGTTGTGTGTGAAAATCCCAGTAGATCAGCAGTTTTTTAAATACTCAGACCAGTCTGCCTGGCACCAAGGACCATGCCATGTTCAGAGTCACTTAAATCCCCTTTCTTCCCTATTCTGATGCATAGTTTGAACTTCAGCAAGTTGCCTTCACCATGTCTAGATGCCTAAATGCATTGAGTTGATGCCATGTGATTGGCTGGTTAGCAATTTGTATTACCAAGCAATTGAACAAGTGTACCTAATAAAGTGGCCGATGAGTATATATGCAAACTAAGAGGCCCAGTTTTTTTTAAGCAACGTTTTGCTATGGATATGTAAGGGTTAACGTGATTACACTTTCTTAGTATCTCATGTGTTGTATATAGAAAGCCATCTAGGACCTGATCACAGACATATCTCCATTTCCGTTTCATAGTGCAGGTCAGTGATTAAAAGGGCAGGGATGCCTAAAGCTATCAAAAAGGCAGAGATGCCTGGAGTTGCTGCATTATTCTTTAATAGGAACAAATAATTATGCTTTCTGTGCTGTAAACCCTTTGCATTTTTTGTATATCTTGTTCTTATATTGTCAAAATATGTTCTGTTATATAAACCAAAGTGTAGTTTAGGTTCAGCACCACTTTAAATCAAAGGATTACGGCAATAACAGACTCCAAAAGTTAAATGAAAAAATAAAAATAAAACACAGAGACACCCTTGTCCTGAAACCTGCCTTAAATCATTTCTGTGCCTGGTACTAGATGGTAAACGAAGCCATGATTTTGTCTAGAGAAGTGTGCACAATCTGTCTCAAGGACAAAACTCTGGATTATAAACAAAAGGGACAGATGTAAGGTCATGCACATCGCTGGAAGACTTTAACACAACAGAGGACAATGCTGAAAGAATATGAAAGCAGTAAAAAGAACAAGCATTATCAACTGCTTCAATGTACATCTCTGGGATTACACAGGCTCTGTTTAATTGAGCATTCTGTTTTTATTTAATTTATGTACTCCGCAGCAACATTTGGAAGATGTAAACCAATATTTGCAGTGATATATTACATTGCAGTTCATTCAGACTGAGGTTGTTTTCATTTTTGGAAAAAGCAAGCTTGAAAATCTTTATGTGCTTCATAACATTTTCTTACATCAGGAATGACATTTAACAGAAAAGTTTGCTATATATGATACAATGAGTCAGGAAAAATGTCTTTGAGGCAGACTACTCAAAGATTTCATGTAGTGCATTAATGTATTTCTGTTCGCATGCAATCCATCACGTATTTAAAATAACAAACTGCAGTGTTTTGCTAGGGGAGTTAAGTATACTGATTTATTTTCTTGATAATATCTGTTGGTGTGTTTTTAACCACTTCAGCGCCAGAATGTTTTACCCCCTTCATGACCACTCCATTTTTTGCTTTTTAACACTGCGCTATTTTAACTGGAAATTGCATGGTACCCAAACGAAATTTGTATTTTTGTTTTTCACAAATAGAGCTTTCTTTTGGTGGTATTTGATCACCACTGGGTTTTTATTTTTTATTATATAAACTAAAAAGACCAAACTTTTTTTTTAAAAAAAAAGCAATTTTTTTACTTTCTGCTATAAAACATAACCAATAAAAAAAGTTTTTTTTAAAAAATCAAGTTTCTTTATAAATTCAGCTCAAAATGTATTCTGCTTTGTGTCTTTTGTATAAGTTAAAAAATAAATCCCATCTAGTTTTTAAAAAAATCAAGTTTCTTTATAAATTTAGCTCAAAATGTATTCTGCTTCATGTCTTTTGTAAAAGTAAAAAAAAATCCCATTAAGTGACTGGTTTGTCTGAAAGTTATAAAGTCTACAAACTCTGGTATATATACAGTAATTTGTATTTATTTATTTATTTTATAAGAGTAGTGGCACAGATTAGTGACTTATATTGGGACTGTGATAGTGCAGAAGGCAATTTGAGACTAAACGAAAAAAATCCCATTATTGACTGGTTTGTGTGACAGTTATAGTGTCTACAAACTATGGTATATATACTGTATTTTTATTTATTTATGTATTTTATAAGAGTAGTGGCAGAGATTAGTGACTTATATTGGGACTGTGATAGCGCAGAAGGCAATCTGATACTGACTGACACTGGGTGGGAACTGACATACTGACATGATCAGTGGCACCAATACAGTGATCAGGGATAATACTATACACTGTCATTGTACTAATGACACTGACTGGGAAGAGGTTAACATCTTGGAGTAATAAAGGGATTAAGTGTGTGACTAACAAGTGTTAGTGTGTGTAATGTGTGCTGATTTTTACAAAAAATCTCTTTGTTCCTTCTCCCTACTTTGCAGGGAGAAAAAAACAAAGAGATTGTTCCCTCTGTACAGAGCCCTGTGTTGTTTGCCAACACAGAGCTCCGCACTGTGATTGGACATAGCCATTCAGCAGGTCCTAGCCATAAATCATTGGCCGGGACCTGCTGACAAAATGCTGCTGTGACTTATCACATTGAGAGTTGGTGGGTGGGGATGTATGCACACGCCATTTACCCAGAAGAGGCTAGAGATGTATAGGTACATTGCTTGCTATGCCTGTAGGAGCCCCCCTTCCACAGTACAATGCGGATGAACGATCCTGAAGAGGTTAAGTTTATACATTTAAACTGATGTTTGTATAATTTATGTTTTGCAGAGATATTTATACTTTGCAAAGGGATTTTTCCTTTGGCTTAGTGATTGTGGTAAAAATTTACTTTGAAAAGAATACCCAATCACGAGCAGGGAAAATAGGAAAAAAGTATTTATATAAAGAAAATGCAGCGCTGCATTTTCTTTATATATATATTTTTGGGACTTTTATGTGTTTTCCTTGAATGTTCAGCTGCTGACCATTGGAGCGCTCACTGTATTTTTTATACTCTCAGGAAAAAAGTATTATAGCTTGCACATTCACCCCATTCACTAAGCTAAGCGAATGTTCCCTTTGCGAAGCGAAAGTTCCCTAATGCTCTCATGACAGAGCATTCCAGAGCATGATGTCAAAATATGTTAAGAAATTACTTTTTTAGGGTTGCTATGAACCTCTTTTTTGGGCAGCAGTGATTGTCACTGTTGTCAGAAAATTTAGCTTTTTTGTTACAAAAAAAATTTCCTGTTTTGCCTGTTGTTTTTTTTTTTAATTTTTAAACACAGAGTGCTGTTGATATCTTGGATTGGGACTTATGGTTTAGCGACGTCATCTGCCATTTCATCACAGCACCCTTTTATAATTGGGTTTGATCGTTGCATAGAGTGTTCAGATTTTTTTTGCATTTAAGTATACGGTAAAAGTCGTTTGTCTTTAGACTGTCTCTCTCTGATTGAAAATCTATACAGTATGTCCACACAGAGCAGACAGGAAGGGGGATGTGTCACCACTCTCATTCATCGCACATTCATGTAGATCTTAAGCTCTGTAAACAAGCAAAGCAACTGGCTGTGCTGCTGACTGGGTAAGTAATAATAAGATTCATTCTTATTTGATCAAAAATGAGTCCCCACAGTTATTAAAAATAATCTTGCATTTATGTAATTGTAAATCAAATCTTTCAATTGAATAACTACCACAGTGACAACTGGGCTGTGGGAATCTTCCAAAATTCCGATGTTTAAATTCTCAAATTAATAACTTTGTTCAAATCTTATATTGTGTTTGACCTAAATTATATGTAATTAAAGTTATTCTAAACCTATATTTTCTCCTTAAAAATAAAAAACATATCATATTTACCTGCTCTGTGAAATGTTTTTGCACTGTGGAGCCCCAGTCCTCCTCTTCTTGGGTCCCATGCTGGTGCTTTGGTCTCCTCCTGCTTGCTGAGTACCCCCATAGCAAGCCTCTTGCTATGGTGGTACTAGCGCTTGCTCGCTACCAAGCCTGCTCCGTGTGTCCATTGACACATAGAACACGGCTCAGCCACATTGTCTCTTCACTGGCTGTAATTGACAGCAGTGGGAACCAATGGCTTCCACTGCTGCCTCTCTGTTCAATGAGAGAGAGCCAAGAGTGCTTCTGCTCTCATGCACATCCATGGATTGAGATCGGGCTCAGGTATGTATTTGGGGGGGCTTGGGTAGGGGATGCATACTGAAGGGTAAGGGTTAAGATAAAACACCTTCTGCCTTTACAACCAATTTAACCACTTGCCTATCAGGCACTTTTACCCCCTTCCTGCCCAGGCCAATTTTCACCTTTCAGCGCTGTTGCGCTTTAAATGTCAATTGCATGGTCATCCAAGACTGTACCCATATGACATTTTTATCATTTTTTCACACAAATAGAGATTTCTTTTGGTGGTATTTAATCACTGCTGAGTTTTTATTTTTTTGCACTATAAATGAACAAATACTGAAAATGTTGAAAAAAAAATGCATTTTTCACTTTTATAACATTTTGCAAATAAATAATCTTTCTACACAAATTTAGGCCAAAATGTCTTCTGCTACATGTCTTTGGTGAAAATAACCCAAATCAGTGTTTATTATTTAGCTGATAGGAAAGTTATAGAGCAGGGGCGGACTGACAACTCATGGGGCCCCCGGGCAATAGGGGATCATGGGGTCCCTGTGTCCTTGCCCAAACTCAAAAAAGCCTATGAAAAAGGTACCAGGGGCATGTCATGGGGCCCCCTACTGACCCCGGGCCCTCGGGCAGTGCCCGAGTTTCCAAATGGTCAGTCCACCCCTGTTATAGAGTTCACAAACAATGGTATTTATCTAAAAATGTATAAATCCTGATGTACTGCCGGCTGATCTAATTTCTTCAGACGTAAAACACTAGGACAGTACAAAAACCCCAAAAAGGACCACTTTTCAGAAAGCAGAAAGCCTAAGGTATTTAGAAAGAGGCATTGTGAGTTTTTTGAAATTGTAATTTTTTGTCAAAATTTTGTGGAAAATACGGAAATGAAAAAAACATTTCACCAAAGTTTTTTCTTTACATACTGTCACTAATGCAGTACAGTGTCATCATATAACTGACAAGGTGGTGATCAGGGACACTAACTGACGACAGTATGAAAAAATAAATAAATATATATATATATATATATATATATATTTATTTATTTATTTATTTTTTTACATTTTTATAAAAAAAAAATTATTTTCTTTACAATGTTTGCTACTCCTTTGACCAGAGAAATACAATGTTACCACAGTAAGATTGTACTACTCTTGGCAAGTGATCAAGATTTTTTCCTACATATTATGATTGCTTATACTAAAAAATTACTTTGGTATAAGCACACATTTTTACTGAATAAACTGATCCATTCAGTAGTTATTCTGTGATTGGCCCAATCTGTACATGTGATCACTGTAACCAATCAGAGCTCCCAGCACAGCTGTAAGCAGTGAATGGCATGTAAGGAAGCCATTCATTGTTAACAGCTGGTCACAGCAATCATATAACATTGGCAGCGGCCCGGTGTAGTGATCTGTCATTGGCCGTGTCCCGTGGACACAGCTGGTGACAGACCGCGCTGAAGCATGGTCCATGGTGAACACATCCTGGGAAGACATCATATGACATCCTTCCAGGATAATAGGGTTCCCGCTCGGATGTCATTGTACAGTAGGCTGGGTGGGAAGCAGTTAAACCCTAAGAATTAACTTCTCTTATTTTTCCCCTTTGGTCTGTTAACTATATAATAGAAAATTATTTTTTATATCTGTTTAACCAGTGCAGAAGTACCCGTTGATCCTGCCAGTAATCCAATGCTGTCCTCTGTTCTGTGCATTCTGGAATATTATCTAAAACAGTATTATCAGCTCTGTTCAGCTTATTTTTGTGAACTTCAGAAGACCACCAATCAGGGGCGGACTGACCATTTGGAAACTTGGGCACTGCCCGAGGGCCCAGGGGTCAGTAGGGGGCACCATGAGATGCCCTTGGTACCTTTTTCATAGGCTTTTTTGAGTTTGGGCAAGGACACAGGGGCCCCATGATCCCCTATTGCCCGGGGGCCCCATGAGTTGTCAGTCCACCCCTGCCACCAACCCAAAATATTATTGAGACCCAGCTAAGGAGAGATGTCCTGTAGTTCTAGCACAATTCTTTCCCTAGGGTGACAATGTTTTTTCACAGATACTGTACAGGTAGTGAGCATTGTGAAACTAGGAAAGGAATTGTGTCACCGTAGGATCACAAGGTAAAAATAAAGAAGACAAATGCAGTCACTACATCTAAGGGCTGGCACGCTTCAATATATTACATTTTTGTTTGTCTTTATCTTTCAATAGGTCTTTATTAGATATGGTATGCATAGGGGGTACAGAGAATATCATGGGTCACTAATTTTTAAGAAACACAAAATAAAAAATCTTGCAGGTATTAAATCACTTATTTGCATTCCAGTTCTAGCAATGCCATACTGCAATACAATATAGTGTTGGTGCAAAGTTAAGCATCATTGCTCTGCTAATTTGAAACACAATTGTCCTTGCCGTCTAAATATTACTGAAAGCCAGGCAATACTGCATATTATTCTAGAATCCACATAAACAACAGCAAAGGGTAGAAAGGAATCAAAAACACAAAACAAAGAAAAAAATAGTCACACGGCATCATCCACAGGAGATTTATTGTCAAAATGAATCATTAATACTACAATTTGCATTATGTAACCACAAATATACATGGAATAAATTTTCATATTTCCTGTTTTTTAAAGCTACTATTCTTTCCAGGGAACATTGTTGAGATCTCTCACCACATCTGAAAGTAGGGGAGTAGTAGTAGGTCACCTACTTCGCACTATAATGCATTTATATTATAAACAAGAAAAAAAGGGGGGCCTCCCCAGATTGAGGGGAGGAGGTGGTATTTTTAAGGTGCCATTAATGATAGTCAAAACAAAAAACCTAACTGAAAATTTTTGTATTAATTTATAGAATAATGAAAATTCATAAAATCATTGAACATGAACACTTTGGAATCGAAACATCAATAATTGATATTGTTACTCATTTGATCATTGTCCAGGTGTCATGAATCTCAACATGTTTCGCCCATTCCAGGCCTCTTCAGGAAAACTATCTCTTGAAGAAGCCTGGAATGGGTGAAACATGTTGAGATTCATGACTACTGGACAATAATCCAATGAGTAACAACTGATATATGCATGTTTCGATTAAGAAGAGTTTTTCATGTTCAATGATTTTATGAATTTTCATTTTTCCATGGATTAACAAAATATTGTCAATGTTAGGTTTTTTGTTGTGACTATCATTAATGGCACCTTAAAAATCCTGACTGTTCCCCTCAATCTGGGGAGGTCCCCCCTTTTTTTCTAGTTTTCACTATATTGTATGGAATGTGGTGCCGTTGAGCTCTTCTCTGACCATTTCAACTCTGGTGCTGTATATTGAGTTTACCTGACAGTAAAACATGGGAAAAAATTGTGTGGTAAGGAAGGGGGGGGGGGATATGATAGAGACCCATGTGTAAAATTCCCAAAACAAGTAAAGGAGGAATTCTTATTTTTGTAAATATATTTTGTATAAATGAAAATAAAATGTGTTTAAAAGGCTGCAAAGACTTTTACATTGCCACAGGATGTGAAGAAAGGATCCAGTCTCCCCATGCATTCTCTAACACTCAGGGGAGTTAAGTGGAGAGAACTGGGCTAATGTGTATAGTGGGAGATACCATCTATGACAAATATGCTGTAATATTTTCCAGTGGTTTGAACACTGAGATGTTTGGTATGAGTAGCATATTGCATTTTAGCATTTACTGTGTTATAAACTAGAAATACCTTGAGAGTTTTTGCCAGTATCATCAAGTTGAGATAATATTTTAGAACTTAAATTGAGAATCCTATAAGAATGCAATTAGTAGAAGTGGTGTATGTGGAGATACTGTATTGTTAAAATTCCATAGAGGCGATTTGGCATATGATCATTATAAACAGAAAGGACCGCAAATGAATATTATAAATCAAATCCTGAAAAAAATTAATTCTATGTAACTTTCAGTAGAGTAGATTAGGATCTAGGAATGTGTACTCTAATGCCTAAATATCGAACACTCATGGGACCGACTCCACTCAAAGGGAAACTGTTTTTTCAGCAATTTCTTTAGCATGGCTAATATTTGAGATTTTGACTCATTATGTAATAGGAAATTTCCCTTAAAGTGTTACTAAACCAACAACAGTAAAATCAGTCTGTATATGCTATAAAGTATGCTTGTTATACCCACTGTGAAAACTAAGGGGTTAATCCTCTACACTGTGTAAAAAGGCTGTTTGATACTGTTTTCACTGATCCTCCCCTTCTTCCACCATCCCCAATCCATCTGCTGATAGTACAGAGCTCTAGGAGTCACTCTGCACATGCTCACTTTAGTGTGTATTGCTAATGTCCAGGAAGAAGGCCTTAGATATTAAATAGATATATAACTACACTGTAACTGCTGCTTTAAACATTATGGTTCAAACCTGGGTCATTAACTCTCAAGAATCTTTTTAGGTAGCTAAAACAAGCAAGCTAAGAATGTTTTATGACATGACCATGTGGAAAGAAATGCCAAAGGCCCTGCACCTTGTTTATTATCTAATATAATGTGACATGTCATACTTTGTAATTTATTCCACATCAGATATGGTGAGAAGCTGCTAGAGTCTAACAATGTTGACCAACCATGTGTTTACCTCCTACACAGTATAAATATCGATTGTAAATGAGCACCTGTTGGCCAGTTCTCTCCTGGAGGACTGGTCCATGCTAGTGTATGATGTGAATAAACACTTCCTTTGTTCACAGTAAGAGTGTGGTCTGACTGAATTCCACAACACTAGAAAGTTTTTTTTCTTTGGGAGGCTGCATGTGATCAGCTCACGGCCAATCAGCACTGACCAGACAGAGGGTCAGGGGTTATGCAGCCTCAGAGGACAGTCAGAGAAGGCAAGCTTTAACCAGTGCTCAGCTAGACACCAATAGAAATCATATGACTGCTAAATACTGCTGATAAGAAAAAGTATTTATCAGTTTATATTTACTAAAATAATTGCATTTCTTTGTTCTGTGTACTGTGGGAGACCAGATACAGTGAATGCAGGGTCCTGGATTTAGTAACACTTTAACTGTAGAATTATAGCGTGAGCAAGGGGTAATGATTTGGTTAGAATCCAAATGGAGTAACTGGCAAACTGGATGATTTTATGAGTATGGGTGCCTACAGTGATATCTAAATTACCCTGAGCTTGGAGACTTGCTGCAGCTAAAGTTTCCATAACTAAAGTAAAAATTATCAGAAGCAGGGGCACCCTTGTCTTATTTTGTTGGTAATTTAGAACTCCCTGGAAAGAAGGCCTGCCCACAGACGTCTAGGTGAAGGCTGGGAGTAAAATGAAAGAATTACAGACAGTATCTACCCTGAAAAGAAAAAAACACATTTTTGCAACACCTTGCATAACAACATCCAGTGAATTCTATCAAATGGCTTCTCTGCATCCAATGTGAGGAACAGAGGAGGTATCAGGTATATGCACACATATTGTATTAAGTTGGTAATCGTTATTGTTTCATCTGGAGCCTGTCTATCCCTGACAAAACCAACCTGATCTGGATTACTAGCACCCTTTAAGGCAGGCCATAGACAATGTGATTTTCTTTTTTGGAACCAAATGTTACAGGAAAGAAAATCGCTTGATTCCCCCATCAACACAGTTAGTGTTGATTGGGGAATCTCTTCCATGGAGTTATTGTGTTCTCCCAGTAGGGGGCACAGGGAGCCTCCCCTGCCTGGAGAACACAGTGATTACCGCTAGAGGCTATAGCCGCTGGCAATAATCATATGTAAAAATTTAACCTGATGGTTGTAACCAAATCGTGCAACAATTGAATTGGATACTATCCGCGTGTCCATAGATGGTTCAAATCTCGGTCAGTCCCTGCTGAACTGGCTGAAATTCAAACCTTCCATGGCCAGATTAACACTGATAGAAGTTTGTTTGCTTTAGCATAGATTTTAATGCCAGTATTTAAGGGAGATATGGATTGAAAAATTCCCAAGGACAAAAAGATCTATATTGGGTTATGGTAAAACCACTGTTGACTATAATATTTCCTTTTGGAATTGAACTACTAGACACTGCATAATTAACATCTTAATATGATGAAGAAATAACATATGATGAAATTGTTTATATTACTCATTAGCGAACCCATATGGTCCTGGAGATCTATGGTTAAGTAAAGATTGTATAACTTTAGTTATCTCCAAAGGGGTGAGAGGACTAGAGAGGTTTTCTACTGTAGTAGGAGATAAAGCAGATAACTTATCTATAATTTGTGGATGCAATTTTTAAATTTAGTTTCAGAGGTACAGTATATAAATATACTGTTTTAGAGCTGTGGTATTCATTGGCTTTGAACTATTTTTGCCAATTGGGCCACAGCTTTGTTGCTCAGTAAGTAACAATCAGCATTGATCTTTTGGACATTTTATTTATATTTATACAACAATGATTGAAGATGATTTGTAAGCTTAAGGAGCTTTCAGGAAATAGATAAAAAAGGAGACTTATTCTGGTTTTCCAAATCAGAAAGAAAGAATCCTGTTATTATAAATACTTTATGGGTTTTCCATAGCATATAGCATTTGAGGTCTGCATTAGCATTAAGTTAATGTTAATATTGTTTGAAAGCAGCTTCAATTTATTTAAATAAATGTAATTGCTTCAGAATGTGTGCAGTAAGTTTCTATACATACAGTATTTAGAGGAAGGATTATGTTGTTTTGAGATCTCAACTGCTATAGGTGCCAAGTCAGACCAGGATATGTCTTTTTATCAGTTAAAATGTCAATTCTGGCATGATGATATGGTGTAATGAACGCAGTGCTCGACCCCTGCCTTGCCCTTCTCACCAACTTGTGATAACAATCTAGGTGCCAGCAGCCTGAGAGCAGTTGTCAATGGGTTAAGTTAATTAAGCAATTAACCCTTTGGACTGCCACCACCACCTTTTTAACGAGAAGGAGGAAACTCACAAACTTAGCAGTAACAACTATGATTTTAGAATAAATGTCTGTTGCACGCACTGTCTCCACAGATAGACATGTTCAGAGATTTATACTACAGTGGCACTCTTCAAGAGAAGGGATTCTTTTAGTTTGCATTAAAATCCTTAGAGACAATTTTAACACTTTTCAAAATAGGTTTTAATAATGAAAAAGGTAAAAATGGTGCAAATAAAATATTTACAGAAAAAGGATTTTACACAGAAACAAAGAGAACAAGCAACAGCAAGACAAAGCGGTGAAAAAGGTAAATACCTGCAAAGTCCTTGGTTTTAGCAGAGTCCAATCAATCAAGCAAAAATGGTACAGTGGCTCTCTCAAGTCCGGTTAGGTGTTCCTTGATTTGATGTTAAAACAAGAGCTGTCAAAATGCCCTGACATTCTCCTTTTCTGTGATATCAAAGGGGAGTTGACAGAGGCCATCTGACCAATTAAGTGTCTGAGGAGAGGTTTCTGGGATGTCACTAAGTTTATGACTATATCCTAGAAACAGTTTTCTACAGCTATTCATATCTTTGAATACCTACCAAGTGCAGTCTACTAACATGCAGATTATTGTCCAGCCTGAATTTAGCTTTAAAAGAAATATAAATAACAGGTTTAGGATGTCCAATTTCCCTAGGAGAGGAAATGGGCTGATTCTGCTCCCAGTATTCCTAGAGTAGCGGTGTTTGGGCTCAAAACCCTACACATTAACTGTGGGAGGTAAATATGTCCTTGCTATGGCTGTGCTG
The DNA here is from genome assembly GCF_062004578.1 of Staurois parvus. Taxonomy (NCBI): domain Eukaryota; kingdom Metazoa; phylum Chordata; class Amphibia; order Anura; family Ranidae; genus Staurois; species Staurois parvus. The sequence goes on from NW_028318157.1 coordinate 6,865,983, forward strand.
TTTGTATTTCCTGAGTTATTAAATATATCGAAGTTTTAGAGTGTTGGCTGATTACAGGTCTAACAGGGTGGTATAAAGGTCATTCCCTTCAGCTGAGCTATTTACGACCAGATATCAGTTAGTTCTCTGGATTGCTCAAGCTTGTGAGGGTGACAGTTTTACTAGGGTTTCCCAGACTGGAGTGTGAATTTGGCTTGGGAGGGTCTGTATCTGTCCTAGTCTGATAAGAAGACTCTGGCATCAGTTAACATTTGTGTATTGTAGGAAGGAGGGAAGAAGGTCCTTGTTCTATGCCTTCTTAAAACAGTATGGCATAGGAGACATCATTACAAGGGGTAGAGAAGTAGGTGTAGTTTCTTTTGGATCCATGTTGGCACCTTCATGCATCAAAAAGATCCAGACTTGGGGAGACGTCATTGTTTGTAGAATCTGGGCATACAATATCTGTTCAAATGTTTGCAAATTTTCTGATAAAAATACAGTAAAATGAATTTTACTACACACAAACACAATATAATACCTATTTTTTTCTAAAATATAAATGTTGATGTTGCATTGAGTAAATAAATACAAAACATGTCAAGATTTAAAATTGGACATGTCTGTGACACGGTATCAAACTACAGTATCTAAAATTTTCCAAAGATGACTCTTTAAAAGCCTTTACAGGTTATCACTTTAGAATTTGTTGTGAATTATGGCCCTAGAATTTTTGTTCTCATTCCAACATTGGAGGCGATACCTCACATGTGTGGTACAATCACTGTTTATATATGAGTGCGGCACCTATGTGCACTTTTCCATCTGTGTATGTGTGTGAAAGGGAAGGGGGTGCTTTACACTTTTTTCAATTATTTTAATTATTTTTTTTACTATTTTTAATTTAACTTTATTGCTATCACAAGTTGTCTAACAAGGGGTCTATTAGACCTTAATGTTTCTCCTGCCCTCCAAAGAAGCTATCCAAGCATAGGTCATAATAGCTAGTAAATGATAGCTCTAAAATTGGAAGTGCTGAAATGCTCATTGTTTCTGACTTAATTGGTCACAGAGGAGACTTGAGAATGGATGTTCTCCATCTCCTTTGTCTTTGCTGATCCTAGCCATTTACCACAATCACTTGCTGAGCAAATGATACAAGATCATTGTTGCAGCTGCAGCCATGATCTTGTAATAACCATTTGCTAACATGACGTTCATATACAGTCATGGCCGAAATTGTTGGCACCCTTGATATTTTTCCTGAAAATCAAGTATTTCACACAAAAAAGGTATTGCATTAACACATGTTTTGCTATACACATGTTTATTCCCTTTGTATGTATTGGAACAAATATAAAACAGAGGCAGAAAAGCAAATATGACATAATGTCACACAAAACCCCAAAAATGGGCTGGACAAAAGTATTGGCACCCTTAACTTAATATTTGGTTGCACACCCTTTGGAAAACATAACTGAAATCAGTCGCTTCCTATAACCATCAATAAGCTTCTGACACCTCTCACCCGGAATTTTGGACCACTCTTCCTTTGCAAACAGCTCCAGGTCTCTCTTATTGGAAGGACACCTTTTCCCAACAGCAATTTTAAGATCTCTCCACAGGTGTTCAATGGGATTTAGATCTGGGCTCATTGCTGGCCACTTCAGAACTCTCCAGCGCTTCTTTGCCATCCATTTCTGAGTGCTTTTTGACGTATGTTTGGGGTCATTGTCCTGCTGGAAGACCCAGGATCTTGGACGCAAACCCAGCTTTCTGACACTGGGCCCTACAGTGCGACCCAAAATCCTTTGGTAATCCTCAGATTTCATGATGCCTTGCACACAGTCAAGGCACCCAGTGCCAGAGGCAGCAAAACAACCCCAAAACATCATTGAACCTCCACCATATTTTACCGTAGGTACTGTGTTTTGTTCTTTGTAGGCCTCATTCCGTTTTCGGTAAACAGTAGAATGATGTGCTTTACCGAAAAGCTCTATCTTGGTCTCATCTGTCCACAAGACGTTTTCCCAGAAGGCTTTTGGCTTACTCAAGTACATTTTGGCAAACTGTAGTCTTGCTTTTTTATGTCTCTGTGTCAGCAGTGGGGTCCTCCTGGGTCTCCTGCCATAGCGTTTCATTTCATTTAAATGTCGACGGATAGTTCGCGCTGACACTGATGCTCCCTGAGCCTGCAGGACAGCTTGAATGTCTTTGGAACATGTTTGGGGCTGCTTATCCACCATCCGGACTATTCTGCGTTGCAATCTTTCATCAATTTTCCTCATCCGTCCACGACCAGGGAGATTAGCTACAGTGCCATGGGTTGCAAACTTCTTGATAATGTTGCGCACTGTGGACAAAGGCAAATCTAGTTCTCTGGAGATGGACTTGTAACCTTGAGATTGTTGATATTTTGCCACAATTTTGGTTCTCAGGTCCTCAGACAGTTCTCGTCTCCTCTTTCTGTTGTCCATGCTTAGTGTGGCACAGACAGACACACAATGCAAAGGTTAAGTGAACGTCTCTCCTTTTTATCTGCTTTCAGGTGTGATTTCTATATTGCCCACACCTGTTACTTGCCCCAGGTGAGTTTACAGGAGCATCACATGCTTGTAACATTCTTATTTATCCGCAGTTGTGAAAGGGTGCCAATACTTTTGTCCAGCCCATTTTTGGAGGTTTGTGTGACATTATGTCGAATTTGCTTTCTTTCCTCCCTTTTTTTGTTTTGTCCCAATACACACAAAGGGAATAAACATGTGTATAGCAAAACATGTGTTAATGCAATACGTTTCGTGAGAAATACATGATTTCCTGGAGAAATATCAAGGGTGCCAACAATTTCGGCCATGACTGTATGTATATTGGTCAACAGGTTGTTAAATCCTTTTGTAGTTTTTGAAGGTATTTGCAGAGTTCTGATTGAGAGACCAATTTTGGGAAATCTCTAAACGGCCTTCTTTTACACCTTCCCGCTGCCAGTGTCAGGTGATTGCTGTGACCAATCACATCAGATCACATCACAATTGTATACAGTACAATGGATGGCTTCCTTTCATGCCATCCATTGTATACAATTGTGTTGTTAGCTGTGATTGGTCATAGCAGTCATATGCTACAGACTGGGCCAATCACAGCCCATCTGTACCATGTGATGAGCTTTGGCCAGTCACAGTTAATCACAACAAAAGACTGAATGAATCAGTTTCATTCAGTAAAAATGGTTGCTAATATCAATGAAATAAATTGGTATAAGCAATCATAATGTGTAAAAAAATCCTGATTACTTGCCCAAATTAGTACAATATTACTATGGTAACATTGTATTGCACTGATCACAGTTTAAAAAAAATAGTAATAAAAAATTAAAAAAAAGTAATAAGGTTAATTAATGTTTTGGGGTTTTTTTACATACTGTCACCAGGCAGCGTCCCCAATCACCACACACCAGTTATATATTAATGCTGCACTGAACTGGTGTCAATATATTAAAAAAGAAAAAAATTAGAATTTTTATTCTAATTTCTTTATTTACCAAACATTTGTGCCAAAAACCTTGGACAGTCTATTTTCCAAAAATGGGTAATTTGGGGGGTATTTGTACTATCCTGGAGATCAGTACATCAGGACTGATCGATTGTCAGATATATATACCATAGTTTGTGGACTCTATAACTTTCCTACAGACTAAATAATATACATTAATTTGGGTTGTTTTCACCAAAGAAATGTAGCAGAATACATTTTGACCTAAATTTATGAAGAAAGGTTAATTATTTGCAAAATTTTATTACAAAAACAAAGATATAAGTTTTTTTTTTCAAAAGTGTTGGGTTTTTTTTATTTCACAAAAAATAAAAAAAACCCAGTGGTGATTAAATGCCACCAAAAGAAAACTATATTAGTATGAAAAAGTTATATATTTTTTTATGGGTACAGTGTTCCATGACCGCACAATTGTCATTCAAAGTGCAACAGCGCTGAAAGCTGAAAATTGGCCTGGGCAGGAATGGGGTAAAAGTGCCTGGTATTAAAGTAGTTAATTGTCTTTTAGATCCATTATACTGGATGTCAACAATTACATTTCCTCCTCATGTATTGTTATGAGAAACTACAAGGGTATTTCCGGTAGATAAAAAAAATCACCCAAATGGTCTCTATGTGACAATTGCAGTCCTAATTTTCTTGAAGAGATATCTATTTTAACCAGCAGAGAGGCCATATCCTTATGTAAGGAATTTCTAGGAGAGACAGGCATATAACTCACAGCATTCCCAGGCACTGCTTGACCTGTCATGGGGGAAACCATCTATAGAAGCATGCAGGCCTGTTAATAAGTTTGAAGCTGGGGACCTTAATTTGGGAGCAGGTTGCTGGGTGATTGCCCTGGTGTTCTGTTCTCATTTATTTAGAATTTGCAGTGCTATGGATTGTAGATGTATCAATGGCAGGGGACTCATCTGGGTTTTTGCTTGGTGTCTCCAATGCATGATTGTGAGCCAAGAAGTCTGATTGTGAATGGAAGGTTGATCATGCAATACATTCAGTGGAATGCTATCATGCTAATCTGCTGAGAAGACATCCAGGAGTTTTGGCTACTGAGACTTTGCCTGCCTTCTGTTAGACAAGATTGCAACGTAAAGCAAAGCCCTTTCCTCATGCTACTATCTTGGCTGCCATCCGGGCAAGCTTCCTATGTTCTTGAGGTTAGAAACAATTTTATCGTGTGACATAGGACCGATGGATCTCAATGTCAGTTCACAGGATCACAACTTCCCACAAGGGACAGGTGACTTTCACATATCTCAACCCCTCAACAACAAAAAACCTACTGTATATGCTAAAAAAAATAATAAAGCGTGTGTAGGATCTAGCATGTCCAACTCACTACACCTAGTATACACGAAGAGAAAATCGGACAAAAAATACCACTTTCGAAGTGATCTCCAATAATCTGATCGTTACTACACAGCTTTTAGGATGATCATGCAAAGGTGACAAGGTGCCACTTATGTATTGAATGGTCCTGGCTTTGGTTTTATTTTTTCATATATGTCATATTCCATTTATATTACTTTGGCACCAGGCACTTTCTGTTTGCAGCTATTGTAAAATGCATTAATTATAGCTATTATTCCCTAATTTGTTACTGTCTATGCTGATTTATTGCTCAGTGAATTAATTATGACTATAATTCCCTGATTTTATTTTTAACTGTGTCTAACTACCCGATCACATTAAGTCTTACTGAAACTGCCCTTTCTTTTTTTCTTCCAATATGCTGAATTTCAAAGTAAATGTTTAACAGTTGTAATGAGAGCAATCATAACAGGTGAGTACTGGAAAAAAAAACAATTTGAGTGAATGCATTGTGTTTTATTTAGAAGTGTTTTACATTTTCTTTAAGTGGCAGCTGAAGAGAGAACATATGGCCCATTACGAGTGACACGAACAGATGATGAAATATTACAATGAACCATTCCATTGCTTCATTCCCTACCTTCTGACGTTAGTGCTGACTGACAGTTAGTGGTTGGGGCAGAAGTAATCTGGATAGCCGAATTTGAATCAATGCTTGGTCATTGCGTGTTGTGAAGTAAGAAAAAGATAAGTGTGTTTTCTTCTTGAAAATTGTCAGTAGATAACTTAAATTAGTGCCACATTCACAGCCGTAATCATTCAGTTATGATATATAAAACAGTATGTTTTTATAAAGGATTGTTCAAGATCTAGTTTGCTTGGTGATAGAGGAAAAAAATCAGTACCCATTGACGTGAACCTGAGCTTTGCCCTTTTTTGACTGCTTGTGTTTATTGAAGTGTTGGTCAGGGAAGATGCATACCTTGACCACATTCTAGTGCCTATAATTAGGTAAAGCAATCAGATCTTCAGAGATAAAGACATCTAAACAGAAAGGTTCATCTATACCTTTGATTTCCAAGTAGATGGATTTATTCATTAGATAATGGTAAGTCTGGACCTGCATTTAACCATTACTTTATATTGTAAAGCATTGAGCAAACTGTTGGCGCTATATAAATCCTGTATAATAATAATACTTTAATATTAACTTTGTTCATACTATACAAGACAAAAAACAGATTCACCTAACAGCTCCTTTCCAGCTGCTTATATGTACCTTTGGTTCACTTCCCTGTTCTATTTGCCTGTAAGGTACTGGCACTGCTACATGGTGGTAGCAAGAAAGTCTACGGCCCTTTGTAAGCTCTGACCAGAGCAAATCAGTTCTTACACAGGGTCTCTACGCTTCAACCCCTATGGAAAAACAGAGACATAGATCCAGATCTATGTCTTTGTTTTTAAAAGTCCTCAACAATTTACTTCATTATATTATAACTAAGTATGAACCATCTTTCAATGTTTGTGCTCACTGAAGTGCAGGTCATTGTAGATGCATGATCTTTCCAGGAAGATCATACATCTACAATGACCTGTACTTCAGTGAGCACAAACATCGAAAGATGGTTCATACTTAGTTATAATATAATGAAGTAAATTGTTGAGGACTTTTAAGGTGTCATCGTAAGTTAGTAACATTATACATCCATTCTAGTTTAAAAATAAGTCATATTTATTGAGTGTCATAAATAAAATAATATTAACCCCTTGCCCTTTCAAAGGATTTACCCCCATTCCTGACCTAGTTTTTTATTTGCGTTACAGCGCTGCGTTACTCTAACTGACAATTGCGCGATCATGCAACACTGCACCCAAATGAAATTGAGGTCCATTTTTTCGCACGAATTGAGGTTTCTTTTGGTGGTATTTGATTGCCTGTGCGTTTTTTATTTTTTGTGCTATAGAAAAAAAAAGACCAACAATTTTGAGAAAAAAAACAATATTTTTGACTTTTTGCTATTTAACATGTCCAGTAAAAAAATGTTAAAAATCAAATTTCATCATAAATTTAGGGCAAAATGTATTATGATACATGTCTATGAAAAAAAAAAAATCCCAATATATGTAAATGAATTGGTTTACGTGAAAGTTATAGCGTTTGCAAATGGCGGTATATATACTGGGATTTTTACATTTTTACTAGTAATGGCGGTGATCGGTGTCACAATCCTGCACACAGGGAGAAGTGCTGTTCTCCATTTTACCCCAAACTTCGGCATTTTGGTTTTTCTCTTAAACTCCTATGCAACCACCTGAGGGGGGAGGTGTGCGCACAGAGCCAGGCACAGGCTCACTGTATTGAGAAGGCTTCATGTATCTCCTCATTCCCCCTCCCTCAGGAATGCAAGCAGCGTATGATGCTGAGCCCTGCCTAACAATTCCTCTGCCAACTAAGGTACGGAAGATGCTAGTTGCTGTTCTGTAGAAAAAGAAGCTGTTAGTTTTTGTGAGGAGTCAGACAAGTGAGGACCGTCTTGATACAACATCTATCGGACAGAAAGTAAAGGAAAATCTCGCGGCAACAACGAAACCCAATGCGAGACCAGAAATCCCTTTTTTAGCTCATCAGACTCGACACTGCTTAACTCCAGGCATTTATTTGGCAAGTACTTATTTACCTAAACTTCTTTCTATTATATGTTTGCTGTGCTGTTGTGCTCTGTATATTTATATATATATTGGTTACATCTTCTTTCTGTAAATATTCGTAATGCACCCTTTTATCCTTTTGGTAATAAATCTTACTTTCTGAAGTGTTGAATTGTTTCTATAGCTCTTAATTGCAATTTACGAATCCCTGCCTCTAAAAAGAGCGCTACTATGAGTGTTTAACCCTCTGTATAACCGGTCTGTAGAGATAGCAGTATACTGTCAATTAACCAATCATCCTAGTGTATTGCTGAGTTTCCTCTTTCTCTGCATAAAAAGGAGGTGGTGGCAGTGTGAAAGGTTATCTGCGTAATTAACCTGACCCAGTAACAAGCGCATTCAGGCTGCCGGTACGTTGATCGTTGTCCAATTAGCTGGAACATCGGTGTGCAGGGTGCAGCTGGGTGTGGCACTGTTACACACGTGACATCACGGTTTTAGATTGGCTAGTCCTTCGGTCACGAGTTGGTAAGAAGGGCTGGGGTCTGACGCCGCACCCATCACAATCGGCGACTTATAGTGGGACTGCGAGACTTTAGGACTGCGGGACTGCAGCGGGGGTATTCTGACACTGGGGGGAATTGGCTTGGTGTCACTGACATCCCCAGTGACATTAAAACAGTGGTCAGTGCTAATAAAAAGCACTGACACTGTACTAATGGCACTCTGCAGGAAAGGGTTAACATGTGGGGCAATCAAAGGGTTAACTTTGTGCACACTGCTTTACATGGCTCAGTGATTGATATCCAAGGCCACAAATAGCGGAGCGCACCCCCTACCCGGAAATGCAAAATCACTTATATATACGTGATTTTGCGCACCCCTGCCACCCTGTAGCAGTATATCTGCTATAGGGCGGCGAGACAGCGGTTAAAATAATGTCACATATCACAATATCTCTTTATCTCTTTCACCCATAGGACAATGGGGTTTATTTAATAATACTGGAGAGTTTAAAATCTGGGGTAGCTCTGCATAGAAACCAGCTTTCAGGTTTGTTTGTTTTTTTGTCAAAGCTCAATTGAACAAGCTGAAGTTAGAAGCTGATTGGCAACCATGCACAGCTGCAACGGATTATTTGTGTGCCAATTTTAGTAAATCTCCCCCTGTATGTCACATATGAAAACTTCTGATATACTGCCCTTTCTACTGCATTATTTTATATTGATTTTCCATTATATTCATGCATACATTTGTCACCATCAATATGTTAGATCACAATGTTAGCTTGCATAGAAGAATAGGAGCAAAATTAGTTCTCAGTGCATTTTATAGATAGTTTTAGCAGGAGTTTAGAGGTATAAAAGTGCATATTGCTATGCATGTGGTGTGTTCTGCAATATCTGACTATCATGTCACTCCTGTCAGCCACACAGCTTGGTGCGGCTGATGGGGGTGACGTGCTACATATTAGAGCAACTACAGGTGGATCTACAAGCATCACTTTACAGCCATAATAAGTCAGCTAAGGCCGATGGAGCTGGCTAGTACTCTGAGGGAGTCTCCTTGATGTTGCATTGGAGAAAAGCAGGGATTATCTTTGAAAATTTCATTAATAAAAAAGCGCTTCTCTGTAGCGCTATATGTACAAAAAATGCATTATATTTCATCAGAAGGACACCACTGGGTTTATTTACTAAAGCTGGAGAGCACAAAATCAGGCTCACTCCTGTATAGAAACCAATCAGCTTCCAGGTTTTATTGCCAAAGCTTAATTAAACAAGTTTAGGTTAGAAGTATGGGAGGAAATTGGAGTACCCGGAGGAAACCCACGCATAGGCACAGGAAGAACATGCAAACTCCGTGCAGGGAGTTCCGTTGTATATAACTGCCTTTTTTTGTTTGCACTCTTTACTTTCTGTGGCCCCAGGCCAAGGGGAGCTTTTTGGACTGATGTTGCAGCACACATCTCATGCAATTTTATACTTCTGATCTCTGGATGAAGCTATCTGAAAAATGCACTGATAACTGATTTAGCCCTATGCTGTTATGTGGACTAGTGTTGTGATCTAACATATAGATGTTGACAAATTCTTACATGCACTGATTTTTTAGTTTCTATTTTCAATGTATACAAGATGAAAAAAGGGTAAATATATTTAAATGTGTTTTTTTTCCTTATCCTAAATTCAGCTTGATCATTTGTATCACTGTCTTCTATGCAGTTTGAGTTAAAACAAGCCAATACATTTTTTTTAAATATATTATTTTTGTATAACATGTTTTTCATGTATAAGTAATTATCTTCTGTACATACTGTTTATGCTTTTGTTCTATTTCTGTAATCTTGGTTTCTATGTATTTCCAGAAAATGGTAATTTAAAATCTGCATAACTATGCATATTAATGAAAAGAGAAACATAGATACACACAAATTACAAAGAAATTGAGCTTATATAAAACTTGTACAGTGTCATTATCATCAGTGACAAAGGTTGTGGTGTCATTAGTATTATAACATCAATTTATTGAGAGTAGTATTGTAAATATTTTATAGTAGTTATATATAAACTTTGTTATTTTTATAGATTGTAGGGTAATACAGTTTTATAAAGACGGTTTGCTCTTTTGATTGTTTGCAAGCTTAATAGTTCAATGAAATATTATATATCACATAAGCATTGTATGGTATGTGATTAAATTGTGAGTTACAAGCTTAGTCCAATTACCAGACCTACATTTTGTTAAAGTGATTCTAAAGGCATACATACATATATATATATATATATATTAAATAACAAACATGCTTATACTTACCTGCTGTGTGCGGTGGTTTTGCACATAGCAGCCCGGATCCCCTGTTCTTGGGTCCCCGCAGGCTCTCCTGGCCCCTCCCTCGTGTCGGGTGCCCCCACACCAAACAACTTGCTATGGGGGCACTTTCTGTGCCATGTGTCCATTCACACATGGAGCCACACCATGGCCCCGCCCTCTCTCTCTCTTCTCATTGGCTCACTTGCTGTGATTGACAGCAGTGGGAGCCATTGTCTCAGCCAATGAAAACAGGGAGTCCCGGGATAGCTGAGACTCCAATGCACATCGCTGGATCGAGAGGGGGCTTAGCTGAGTATTCAAAGAGACTGGGGGGGGATACTGCACACAGAAGGTTTTTAACCTTCATGCATAGAATGCATGAAGGTTAAAAACCTCCAGCCTTTACAACCACATTAAAGACTTTGTAAACCTTCCTACTGACAACTTGTGTTTTTCACCTTCTTCAGATACATGGAAGCACGCTCTACTGCGCATGTTAGCGGAGCACACAGATGTGAACACAGCCTTATAGTAGAGAGAAATTAGAGGAAAAATACAGGGAGAGAATGAGATGGAGAAAGACTCCCTTTTTAAAAGGATTATACAAGTGAAATAACCAACAAAGAAAGCTTGGGGTCCAGCCATCACAAAACTGATATAAAAAGAAAGAGTGGCAAGATCTTAGTCACAAAATAGAAAATCTTTATTTTACTTTACTAAAACAGCAGGATTGCCATTAAAATACATTAAAAAAACTAAGTTAAAACAGACAGAGATCTCTGAACCTACACAAAGGTGCCTCCTTCATACAACACAAAAATGCTAATAATGGATTCTACTGTGGAAAAGCACTGATGTCTCATCATCAAGAAGAGGAGAATGAGCAAAATCTACTTGTGATAATTCACAAAAGGGTGGGTATATGTAAATTATGCCATCTGATTACTCTGTAAAAACTCTGTCTCATAGGTAGAATGTAGAAAATGTCATTCTTGGAATCCATACAGAGAAAGAATGAGTGCCTAGATCAGTGCATGTTGAAGAGAAGCACACAAGGCCTAACTGAGACAAAGCTCAAAGTAAAACTTGGTCAGTAGATAATCCATACGTTCCTCATAAGGTCAAGCGTGTGCAGATGGACGTATTATAAAACAAGTCACCATGGAGCTGGAAAACACATGTAGCATGATCAGTAGATTCCAGATTCCTTGTTGCATGTAGCATAAATGTGTAAATCCTCAAAGAGTGCCTGGTAGAAAGCTGTGTTAATCTGGCACCATTCCGTGGCTTGAAATGAGACTAAGGTCCATTCACAAATAGTCCCACTTACACAAAAGCCAGTTGTAATCTTATTGATTAAGGTGCCACATTAAGTGGTTGGCACACTTCACTTTCAATGTAGAACTCATTAAAAAAAAGAGACTCAATTTGCTTGTATAATGGATTCTTCTCCACATTACAAGAAAGTTGAGAAAATACCCTTTTAAAGGATAAACAACTGGAACCTTATATATTCACTTCTGAACCTGCGATGTACCCATACATTGCTGGACATTCGGTGGTTATACTGGAGTGATGCCTGCAGCTGCAGACATCACCTCAGTACTGTTTTTTAGAGCTGGCAATCAACTTTCTTGTACAGGCAATCCAAGTGACTTACTAGCTGCTCGATTGCTTGTACATGCACCAGGAGGGGTCCCCTCCCAACCACCTTCTGCCACTCTCTCAAGCAATAGGAAGGGACGTCCCCTCTCCCACCGCTCTCTCGGGTTCTCCCATCTCACTACGAGACCTGAGCAACCACCGGCTGGCCAGACAGCCAAACAAAGCCAGGAGCGGCATTGATCGGCTCTCCATTATAGTAAACCGGAAGCGATGACCTGACATCCGATTTGGTCAGAAGTAAACGGCGCCATTAAAAAAAAAATGAAAGCATTCAAAAACACTGATCTGGATTTTTTTATTATTTTAAGTGCAGAGGAGGGATTTGGGGTCTTATTCTGCTTCTTGTTTACATTCCTTGTGACAGCAATAACAGTGATGAAAAAAAAATAATAAAGCATCAGTGTAAAAATAAAAAAATTAATAACTTAAAGTGCCCCCGTCCCCTGAGCTCACCGCAAGGGTGAACACACACGTCAGTCCTGCAGACATGCAAACAGCGATCATCCCACATGTGAGGTATCACCGTGAACATCAGATCATGCTCAGTAATTCTAGCACTACACCAACTCTGTGCATCTAAAGCGGTAACCTGTAAAGGCTTTTAAAGCGTCACCTACAAATAGTAACATTTACGTTGTTTGTCGCCTTTGCGTGGGCGTGCACAATTTTAAAGCGTGACATATTTGGTATCTATTTACTTGGTGTATCATCATATTTTATATTTTACAAAAAAAAAGTGTTTTTTGCACTATTATACAAAAAAGTGTATTTTTTCACCAAAAAATTGCATTTGCAAACCACTGCGCAAAAAATGTGTTACATATAAAATGCAAAATCCACCAATCTATTCTCTGTTTTAAAAAATATATAATGTTTGGGGGTTCTAAGACATTTTCTATCAAAAAATACTGATTATACATGTAAAGAAAAAGTGCCAGAAATGGCCTGGAGCTGAAGTGGATATAGAAGAGCCCTTTCCTCATGAGACGAGTACATAATATAATAATCCATCGATAAGAAAGTCAACTTTATCTGAAGGGAAAGTGTTTTTGTATGTGAAAGATTTTTGCTGTGTAGAGTAGTGATGAGTGAGCCAAAAAAGGAGCAATTCTTGAGTATTAGAATAGGGAAGGAATACAAAACAGATTTATTTTGACACTACACGGGTGACCTATGCACTGAAGAAAACATATATTCAATATACAAAAGGGTTTTGAGAAAGATAGTGTTTCTAGACACATTAAAGAATTTCATGGATAGGATTCTATTAGACATGTTTGTTTTGTTTCGTTCCCAATCAAAATTCATGCTAAATTTTTGTTATTCTTCAGTTCGGAAGTATCCGAAATTTTGAATTACAATAGTAACACATTTAAACAAATCTAAAATAACAAAACAAACAAAATAACAAATTATCTGAATTCAAATTGAATTTGAAACAAATTCAAAAACGAAATCAAAATTTGATAACAAAATTCAAAACATATTGCTAACTATTGTTGATTTTCTTCGATGACTGTGTGTATTAGAATATAGCTGTCTTTCGGAATTTCAATTTTGAAAATAATAAAATAAAACATAATAGAAAAGAATAGAATAGAAAATAAAGAAATAGAATAGAAAAGAATAGTAAAAAAAATAGAATAGAAACTAATTGTGTAGAATAGAATAGAAAAAAAATAGAATAGAATAGAATAGAATAGAAAGAATATAGCCATCTTTCAAAATCTGAATTTAGAAAAGAATAGAATAGAATAAAACAGAATAGAAAATAAAAGAATAAAATAGAAAAGATTAGAATAGAAACATATAGAATAGAACAAATAGATTAGAATATAGCTGTCTTCTGAGATTCGAATTTCGAACAGAATAGAAAAGAATAAAATAGAAAGAATATAGCTATCTTCCAAAATTTTAATATTGAATTTGGAAATTCAAATTTGGAACAGAATAGAATTAAATAAACTAGAAAGAATATAGCTGTCTTCTGAAATTTTAATTTTGAAAATAATAGAATAAAACAGAATAGAATAGAAAAGAATAGAGTTAAAAAGAGTAGAATAGAACAGAAAATTAAAAAATAGAATACAATAGAAAGAACATAGCCATCTTCCGAAATTCTATTCTCAAAATTCAAATTTCAAATAGAATAAAAAAGAAATAATATAGATGAGGTGCATGGGTATAGATTGAACATAGGAAATTAACTTTTTAATCTGGTTGTAAACATTTATTTGGTAACCCTATTAAAATGATGAATTGGCTAGATGTTTAGCTTTATTTATGATAAATTAAATTTTTTTGGGGGGCATGTATAATACTGCAATTAAAAATTAATAATAATACAAAAGTTAATAAACATCTGTAATTTTCATTTAAAAATGTATTGAAGTGATATAACAGAGTGCGGAATAGGCAGGGGTGGAGCTTCGGAGTGACGTCGCCATGTTCCGTGAGCTGCTGGCATCTCCAGCTTTTTCAGCGGTGGCTTTATGTATATTTGCGGTCTATGCTAGTGTTGGCTGATGACACTTGAAAATGTGAGTTGTTTTAATAAAAACCTGTTATACATTATCACACTATTTCCTGCTCCGTTCTCTTCCCTTTGAGCATACATGCTATATGAAGGTTCGTATATTATAAGAAACATCTTCTGTTGACGGTTATCAGTCTGCAGACCATTGCTCCCAGAGCCAACATGCAATTTGCTAGTTTAGAATTTTACTCTGGTGAGTTTATTTAATTCTATTGGTGATGGAGTCTAGCACATATATTGGTGGTGGATTTTCCAGCAATTATGAAGTTTTTGATTTGAAGAATATTAGAGACATTTTTATTGATTTATTCGTTGAATATTTGTGATGTTGATCATTTGAATATTTTTTGCTCGGTACTCATATTATTGCTATTTTGTTATGAATAATATGCACATTTCTTTTTGGTTTATGTATTATTGTCACAGCAACATGTTTGTTTAATGAGTGCTACCCTTTTCTTTTTATTTTTGTCAGGAATAGTGTTTGGCTATTGTATATTGGTTTAGGGTTAAAGTCCTGGTTAATATAAAATAATTTTTGTAAAATTATTTTAAAAACTGTGATTTGTTTATGATAGTAATACTAGTTTATGTATGAGTGAAAGTGTAAACTAAAGGACTGGAAGAGTTGTTAAATCAGTGTTGGTTTTAAGTATTTTTAACAGAATTTTACTAACTGGATTAACACATTTGTGGTTTGATTTGATTAGTGTTAAAGGTGGGCTCATTATGCTGATTTTCTCCCTTTCTTCTAGTAGTTCTTGGAGGCAATGGAGGGGCTAAGAGGGCTATTTCAGAGGACATACGCTGCCATACAAGACTGCTCCTGATGACATTCAGTGAGGCAAGTGACAGGAGGAAGTTCTAGAGCAGTTGGTGCACCCCAACTATAGTAGTTTGAGTGAATTAGTCTTTAGTGTTGGAAAACATGTTTTGTAAGTGTTCCCCTTAATTTTATATTTTAATTAATAATGTATAATATGCTATGATTCCCAATATTTTCCTTGAGGGTTTGTGTGTAATTGCAGAGTGAGGTAACATCAAACTGTATATATATATATATATATATATATATATATACAGTTGCAAGAAAAAGTATGTGAACCCCTTGGGATTACGTGGAGTTTTGCATGAATTGGGCATAAAATGTGCTCTGAACGTCATCTAAGTCACAACAATAGAAGAACACAGTCTGCTGAACATAATACTACACAAACATTAGATGTTGCCATGGTTTAATTGCACATAACATGTAAACATTCACAGTGCAGGGAGGAAAAAGTATGTGAACCTTTGGACTTAATAACTGGTTGACCCTCCTTTGGCAGCAATAACCTCAACCAAACGTTTCCTGTAGTTGCAGATCAGACCTGCCCAACGATCTGGAGTCATTTTGGACCACTCCTCTTCACAAAACTGTTTCAGTGTAGCAATATTCTTGGGATGTCTAGTGTGAATCTCTCTCTTAAGGTCATGCCACAGCATTTCAATGGGGTTGAGGTCAGGACTCTGACTGGGCCACTCCAGAAGGCGTATTCTGTGCTGTTGCAGCCATTGTTTTGTTGAATGACTTGTATGCTTTGGGTCATTGTCCTGTTGCATCACCCATCCTCTGCGGAGCTTCAGTTGGTGGACAGATGGTCGTACATTTTCCTGCAAAATGTCTTGATAAACTCTGGAATTCGTTTTCCCATCAATGACAACAATCCGTCCAGGCCCTGAGGCAGCAAAGCAGCCCCAAACCATGATGCTCCCTCCGCCATGTTTCACAGTGGGGATGAGGTTTTTATGTTGGTGTGCTGTGCCTTTTTTTCTCCACACATAGTGTTGTGTGTTCTTCCCAAACAACTCAATCTTGGTTTCATCTGTCCACAGTATATTCTGCCAGTAGTGCTGTGGAACATCCAGGTGCTCTTTTGCAAACTTCAAACGTGCTGCAATCTTCTTTTTGGACAGCAATGGCTTCCTCCGTGGTGTTCTCCCATGTACTCCATTCTTGTTTAGTGTTTTCCTTATTGTAGATGTGTCAACAAAAATGTTAGCATGTGCCAGAGATTTCTGTAGGTCTTTAGCTGACACTCTGGGATTCTTCTTTACCTCATGCAGCATTCTGCGCTGTGCTCTTGCAGTCATTTTTACAGGACGACCACGCCTAGGGAGAGTAGCAACAGTGCTAAACTTTCTCCATTTGTAGAAGTCTGTCTTACCGTGGACACATGAACATCAAGGCTCAAGGAGATACTTTTGTAACCCTTTCCAGCTTCATGCAAGTCAACAATTCTTGATTGTAGGTCTTCTGAGAGCTCTTTTCTGCGAGGCATGGTTCACATCAGACAGTGCTTCTTAAAACCAGTAAACCCAAAGCAGGTGTGTGTTTTTTAAGGGCAGGACAGCTGTCAGCAACACATCCAATATCATCACACTGATTGGAGTCAAAGTTGGCTCACTCCTGGCTCCAATTAGCTCTGGGAGAAGTCATTAAGCTAGGGCTTCACATACTTTTTCCTCCCTGCACTGTGAATGTTTACATGTTATGTGCAATTAAACCATGGCAACATCTAATATTTGTGTAGTATTATGTTCAGCAGACTGTGTTCTTCTATTGTTGTGACTTAGATGACATTCAGAGCACATTTTATGCCCAATTCATGCAAAACTCCACGTAATCCCAAGGGGTTCACATACTTTTTCTTGCAACTGTATATATATATACACACACACAGGGGGGTTAGTTACTAAAACTGGAGAGTGAAAAATCTGGTGAAGCTCTGTGCAGAAACCAATCAACTTCCAGGTTTTATTGCTAAAGCTAAACTGAACAAGCTGAAGTTAGAAGCTGATTGGCTACCATGCACAGCTGCACCAGATTCTGACTGCTCCAGTTTTAGGCTGGCCATATAATATACAATTTTCTTATAATTTTCTGTATAATTTCCTTTAGATTTACATTCAACTATGTAGTGCAAGGGCCGGCCTAATTGGATACAACTGAAAGTGTTGTTTAGGTTTGACCTCGTATTATATGGTTTTTGGTAAATCTAAAGCAAAAGTCTCAAGAAAATTGTATAATGTATGGCCAGCCTTAGCAAATCTCCCCCACAGAGTTTTTAAAACGACACCTTTCCAAGCTAGCTTTTTGATTTAACTCTGCATTTGGTGAGTTCTTTCCTGCTGGAGTTGTAACTGGTGGTGATGGTGAGAAAGCTTAATGTAAATTAAAAAAAGTAAAGAATGTGGTTTTAAAAAGCACATACATTAAGAACGGGGTTAAGGTTTTGGACACTTGCTGATTTTTATACTGGGACAGAAAAAAAGACTTTGAAAATGGCACTGCAATATTTTCTACTATTATTGCACTAAGCAAAGGATGTTTTTTTTTTACACATGTTCACGTATATTTAGATTGTAAATGTGTGTATATGCACAGATTTCTGTATATTTGCACAATATTGCTATATTTTGAACAGATTTGTATAACATTGCACATATAGGAATGGCTTTATTTAGAAATGATTTATTATACTAAGTGCTGCTTTTTATATGATATCTATATTGTATCACTTTGTTATAATAATTCAGCTGCTAATAATTTGGTTATTTGACTTTAGTGTGGAGTTTTATATGTACTTTTAGTACTTAATCATTTTACCTTTTGAAGTAAGGTACAGTATTTTTACCTTAATGCATTCCCTGCATTAAGGTAAAAAATGTTTTGCCACTTGCTGTACCCTCCCCCCCCCCCAGTCTGAGATCCATATTGATTCAGCCCCCCCCCCCCTTCTCTCTTCCCACTCTATATTGGTTTTGTACATACTATCTTTCATTACTTATTGAGGTTAAGGCTAGAAAAATACATTTAGTCAGGGAATTATGAAACTATTTTAGGCACAAAGCACAGTTGCCTTATCCTCTACTCCTCTACTACTCCTATTGAAGGCAAGGTGCATACTTCCAAATATACTGCTCTGTTACTTGTGTAGTAGTAGTGTTAGAGCTTTCCCACTCCATTTCACACCTTTACCTTTCTATTGGTCCATCACTGTGATGACCAGGCACAATGACCATCAGGAATGTGTTTGAAGTGGCAAGAGATGAGCAAACTTCATTGCTTGTGATATCACAGCACTTCCAATTAGTACAGAGTTGAAGCAGCTTTGTCCAGCATCTCCCTGATGTAGTAAACAGCTAATGTAGTGATCTATTGCTGGCAAATTGCAGCCAGCAATAGATCACTATTATAAGCGATCACATGCTGCTGATGTGCATGGGGGGGTCTGGACCAAGTTTCCACTAACCTTATCCAGATCGCTCATGATGGAAAAAAGTTGTTAAAAAAAATGTAAATACATTTTTAAAAAGGATTTAAATCCATAAAACAAATCCCCCACCCATTAAGTCCCTATTAATATTAAGGTCACACCAAATACATCTGATTTTGTCAATGTTATTTGCATTTATTGAATAAGCAAGGAAAATATCATTCAAAATTGATTGCAAACCTGTGAAAATATTTATCACGTGCTAACCTGTCAGTGCAAACACAACTTGATCATATCTAAAGTATATGAAAACAAAAGTACAGCACCTAAGTGATTATAATAAAAAAGCAATATTATAATCAAAAACCAAAGTATAAACAATATACTTATAAGAAAAATAACCAACAAAAACATGACTTTAAAAAGTACATACAGTAAATGATTCCACAAACGTAACTCTTCTTAGTGGTAAATAATAACTCCAACAGTTGTCCGTGTTTAGTATTCATCCATCAGTCCAAACATATCACCACTTGTTGCTCCAAATCACCCCCTTTGCAAACTGGCCAGCTACTAGGCTGTATCAGAAAGTCAGCAAACAGCATTTTTGGCATAGACAAGACATCACAGTATGGGAATCCCTCCGCATTGTAATCCTCTACTCGCACAGGGGGCCGCCAGCACCTCCAATATATCAAGCCTAGGAGGAAAGCTCACCACACCAGAGCCACAGAAAAAGGTATATAGTTTAATAATTTATTCTTAAAATCAGCTTCTAGAGGACTCTAGCATCCCCTGCAGATGTACATGTGCAAAAAATGCGTTGGAAGGAGCAATGTGATGACGTCACAACGCAGCTGCCACTGATTGGCGGCCACCTGAGTAAGTGAATGTCCCCACATGATAGATTTACACTCTGCTGTACTGGTAAACATTGGTGTATGGATTTAATGGATGGATATAAGATGATTTTGTGAATACATTATTACACTATATACTTTTTTCTGTGGCTGACTATTTCTTTTGAGTTTAAGGGTGCTGTGTTAAAGTGATTTTAAATGCTCATTTTTTTTTTAATTAAAATTACAAACATGTTATACTTGCCTGTTCTGTACAATGGTTTTGCACAGAGCAGCCCCAATCCTCCACTTCCCGGGTCCCCTGCCAGTGCTCCTGGCTCCTCCCCCTCACTGAGTGCCCCCATTGCAATCCACTTTCTGTGGAGGCACTTGTGAGGGCCATGGGGGGACTCGTGCCATCCATTGATACACAGAGAGCAGCTTGGCCCATTCCCCTCCTCACTGGCTGTGATTGACAGCAGCAGGAGCCAATGGCTCCCTCTGCTGTCTCTGAGCCAATGAAGAGGGAGAGAGCTGAGAGAGCCACTGCTCTCGTGTACATTGCGGGATCAAGATCAGGCTCAGGCAAGGTATTTTAGGGGGCAGAAGATTCTTTACCTTAATGTAGAGAATGCATTAAGGTAAAAAAAACTTTCTGCCTTTAGAAGCACTTTAAGTTAGCTTATTCATTTTAAATGGATTGGAGTTGCACCCTAACTCACTAAAAACTGGACTTTTTTTAACACAATGAACTACAAAGCACAGCAAGTGTATGGTGGTGTGTTGCAGTGCTGGTGCATATTTTGCTACTGTAACTGTTTTGAAAATTAATGACACCGCAATGCAGGCAAATCCATCCAGATGCATTTTACTATGCGTTCACCTAATGCAGATTTATGAAAACTAAACTATTGTGCAGCCCTCAGGATATATTTGCGCACATTTGAGGCCCTTATATTTGCTAAGATGGCCACTTCTGATCTAAGAGAACATGTATGTTTCTAGAGATCTCATTGGCGCAATAATGGTCAAAACCCTGGCTCAGTCAACAGTCAGTAATTAATGTCTATGGAAACTTTCAGGGATTAAGGATTTCATTTCATCATAAATGAACAGAATTCACTTAACCATTGCCAGAGTGTGAGCCCTCCAGACAAAAAGTTTGATTATCATACTGGTCTTTTTGTAATATCCTTTGAGAGTTCTGTTTTTCAATCCTAGTAACAATTATGCATAGGTTATGCCAAGAATGATACTCTCCAAGCCCCCACAGTTAAGAAACATAGACGTCAGCAGAGCACTGCAGATTTCCAGAATTCTGTTGACGTCGCAGAGGATGCACATTGCACATTAAGCACTCTATGATGTGTTTCTCCAGGAATGCTCACAACAATGCCTTCATCTGTATGTGAGATGCTCAGAATGGAATCCCTCAGAGACAAGTATTTGTGCAGTTTGCAAAGACACTGATACAGTAACACCTGCCTTCCAGAATCTGGAATAAACAGACAGTTGTCTTCCAATTAACACCAGCTTCTTCAAGTCTATACAACTTACAGAGTGTTATTGTATAAGAACTCAGCTGGACTCATTTTCTAGAGAGAATAAGCTGTACTTTACAATTGTCTTAATTCATTCTTTAAACTTCAGCTTTCAATGAAGCACATAATAGACAGTATAATTTACTTGGAGTAAAAAGAAATTAGTGGTAGCAAGCCAATGATATCATGCAGTGAAACAGAAGTTACAATGCCTGGTAATATGAGGTTCGTAGGCCATGTATTCCTTAGACAATTGATGAATAATACAGACAGCTACAGATAACTAATCAGCAGTAATGACCCAAAGAGACAGGAGAAACAATTCATTATTTTTGTATAACCTTCTGCTTTTGCTCAGACACAATGTTCACCTGCAGTCTTAATGATTCCTTTCTTTGATTCTTTTTCTGCTAACAATAATAAACCATTTTTTTAAAAGGATTGTGGCCAATATAAAACATTTCAGCACAATTTCAAACAATGGTGCAAAGAAATATCAAAAAAGCCTTTGGAAAATCATACCAGAAATTAGGCTTGAGCATTAAAGGATCAGACAACCAAAATGTCATTTTATAATTTAGCATATGCTGGTAAACTGTATCTGGCCGTTTGCTTCTTTTATTCCTTTAATATAGTGGTCTCCAAACCACAGCCTGGGGACAGGATGCAGCCCTTTGCTTGCCTTTATCCGGATCATGAGGCATTGGGGGGGGGGGTTACTAAAACTGGTGCACTCAGAATCTGGTGCAGCTGTGCGTGGTAGCCACTCAGCTTCTAATTTCAGTGTGTTCGATTAAGCTTTGGCAATAAAACCTGGAAGCTGATTGATTTCTATGCAGAACTACACCAGATTTTGCACTCTCCAGTTTAATAAATAACCCCCATTGTTCCTGTTACTGGCACCAACAATGGGACAATATTCCTGCCACTGCCACCAACAATGGGCATTATTCCTGCCACTGACAACAATGATGGGGCACTATTCCTCCCAAGGACACCAACCATGGGGCACTATTCTTTCCACTGACACCAGTGATGGGGCACTGCTCCTCTGTCAGGACCTGTGTCATTACTTGGGTCACCTGCTGGTGGCACTGTTTTTCCTGTAGGGTGCAGTTTGAGTGGCCTCCCAGCAGGTGGGCTGTCCAAGTAGATAGTCTGCACGTGACATGAGCTGCTGGGAGGTACAGTATATAATCCCACCCTTGACTGAAGGCCAGTGCTTCAGTATCCTTTCTGCAAGCCTTGTTCCTGCCTGAGCCTGATCCTTGCTCCTGATCCTTGTTCCTGACCCTGATCCTGCTCCTGTGACCTGCTCCCATATCTTGCTTCCTGCTCCCAGTACCTGGCTCTCTGCTCTCCTTGTCTCCTGTCCCTGCCCTGACCTTGTCCTGCCCATGTGTGTTCCCTCCATTTTGTATATACAGTAGTTATTATTGGGGTTTTTTGCACTGTCATGTTTATTTATCACTTGCATTGTTTATCATTTACTGGTGTTGATGTTGGAAGTGTCCCATCCGCTCAGTGAGGACGTCGATGACGAAAAGCTTAGGGCGGTGCCTTTGGATGTGAGGTTCAGAATACTCCTGGTTTGTCTGCACGCTGCATGTGCATGTTTGGCTGGGTCTGAGTCGCCTATATTCATTATACATGCGTTTTACACAGGCGTCAGTCTGGACACCTTGCTTTGACGGTCTGATCATCTCTCAGTTTGGATACTAAATCACCTTTGGAGTGGATTTTCTACATTGCAGCACATCATCTGTTGGAGTTCATCCCTCATTTCTTCAGTGTTGTTGTCACCATATTATTCATTTCTCCCAGAATAACAAGTACTATATGCTGGTTTTTCAACAATTAGTAAATTTCTCTAGTGAGTTCTATTTAACCATTTTTGGTGATGGATTTACTTGGTGATGAATTATTTTGGACATTATTGATTATTGGAACTTTTGGACTTTTTCGTTTTTGCTGGATTTTATTTTGATTTATAATATTGTTTCTTATTGTTTTGCTATTTATTTTCTTGTTATACTTTTGCATGTATTTAAGCGCAACCTATATTTTTTAGATGTTGGAAGTGTGTCATATGTCTTAATAAACTTATTTTCACCTTATTCAGTCCAGTTCCTGATTCCTTAAGGTACAGTCCACTGATCTGATCACCCTTGCTGGATGCCTGCATCCCTGGCATCCTCCCACTGACACCAATGATGGGGCACTATCCCTTCCAGTGATACCAACAATGGAATGCTTTTTTTTTTTTAATTTAAATATTTATTAAATTTTTCATATTAATACAAAAACCCAAAAAGGGAAATAATTCTCATACAAGTAAGCAATTATATAACATTTCTACCTTTCCCTTACTAAAAACTCTTTTCCTTCCCGTCCCACTACCCCCCCCCCCCTCCCGCCCCTCCTCCCCCCTCCTCCCCCTCTGCAGACTCCAGCCCCCTCCAATCTCTTGAGGCTCATCAATTTTTTTGCTAACATCCTAGTTCATATCTTCCTATATTTCTCTTTCAATCCTGCTCTTTCCCACTTTTCCCATCTCCTGGAATAAACTCTCATCCTATCTTCTTGCATATGGTATGATCTTTCCATTCTACCTATCTGGTTTACTCTATTAATCCAGTCTACCTCCTTCGGTACCTCAGCTTTCCGCCAAAACTTGGGTATCAACCCTTTCGCCGAATTCAAGAAGTACCAAATACCTGAATCTTTATATTTATTTACAGATGTCTCCACATTGTGTAGGAGGCACGTCGTTGGGTCTAACCCTATGTCAATTCCAGTTATTTCTTCAATTAATTTAACTATTATCTTCCAAAAAGCCTGGATTTTCGGACATTCCCACCATATGTGAAACACCGTGCCTATCTCTCCACATCCTCTCCAACACATATTTGAGTTTTCCCCATTCATCTTGTGCTCTACACTCGGTGTAATGTGCCATCGCGTCACACACTTATAATTAACCTCAACCTCTCTCATACTAACATTATCGTGTATCAATCTAAACATCTTTCTCTGTCTATCTTCATCAAACCCAACTCCCATATCCCTTTCCCATTTTGTCATAAAAATTAACTTTGTGTTTGTGTCTAATTCTGTGAGTATTCTATACACTTTTGAGATACCGTGCTTCCCATCCCTTCGTGTCTCTAACAACCTTTCAAACATATTCCACTCCCGTTTTATTCTCAGGGGTTTCGGTAGATTTCCAATAAAACTTTTCAATTGATGATATTTCCACTCATCTATTCTAATAAAAATATCTCCCTTCTTCTCTATTAACTCTTTAAGTGATCTCAATTCTCCCTCCACCAAAACATCTCTCAATTGGGTATCCTCCTTTCTAAACCATCTCCCTGATATCTTATTCTTTCCCGGGGGGAAGTACTCAGTATTTGTGAGAGGCATTAATATAGAATTAAATTCCCATTTCATGTTTTTGTGTAAATTGTCCCATACCCTAAAGACATTTAAAGTGTAGATACTTGTGCTTTCTTTAATTCCCCTGAACTGTGGTGGAACCCATATCATCTGACTCAATCTATTGCCACTAAGATCATTTTCAATTGTTACCCAACTTTTCCCCTTATGGTTAAATGTCCAGTCATATATTCTTGCTAAAACCACTGCTTTATAGTATCTCTTGACCTCTGGTAGGCCCATTGCCCCTTTCTCTTTAGTCCTACTCAATGTTTCATATGCTATTCTAGGTTTTTTATTCTTCCAAATATATCTTGTTAACATTTTTTTCATTATCTTAAAGAAGGCTTCTGGAATTTTAATTGGTACCATTTGAAATCTATACAGTATTTTAGGCATAATTACCATTTTGACTAGGTTTATACATCCTATCCAGGATGGATTTCCTCCTTCTAGTCTTTTTAAATCTTCCCTGATCTCATTTATCAAAGAGATATAATTTAATCTATACAAATGCTTAGATGAGGCAGTGAGTTTTATTCCTAGGTATTTTATCTCTTTTTCTCTCCATATAAAGGGGAATTCTTTTTGTAGTTTTTCTTTTTCATTCTTTGGTATATTAATATTCAGGATCTCTGTTTTCGTTGGATTAATTTTTAAATTTGATAGTTCACCATACTCCTTCAGAATCTTCATTATATTTGGGAGAGTTATTCGGGGATTCCCCACATAGAACAATAAGTCGTCCGCAAAGGCCGCTACTCTATGTTCTATGGATTCTATCTGAATTCCCTTTACCGATCCACTATTTCTTATTATTGACAACAGAGGTTTGAGTGACAATACATATAGCAGAGGGGACAGTGGACAGCCCTGTCTTGTACCATTAGACATTCCGATGGGTTCTGATCTCTCCCCATTTACCGTGATGATTGCAGTAGGCTTCCTATATAATTTACTTATCCACTCTCGCATTCTATCACCTATCCCCAGCACTTTTAAGTTGTCCATCATAAAGCCCCAGTCCACTCTATCAAATGCCTTTTCTGCATCAATTGACAAGAGCACCACCGGGGCTTTCCCTTTTCTACTTTTCTGAATAAGCATCAGGGTTCTCAAGCCGTTATCTCTACCTTCTCTCCCCGGTACAAAGCCCACCTGGTCTCCATGGATCCATTCAGGCATCAGATCCCTCAACCTGTTTGCTAACACCTTTGCATACAGTTTAGTGTCTGTGTTCAATAATGAGATAGGTCTATAGCTGGAGCACTGAGATGGATCTTTTCCCTCCTTGTGAATAAGTACTACATGGGCCTATAGGGATTCTCTCCTCACTTCCATCCCACCTCCCAGAGCATTCATATATTTCTCCAACTTGGGTAGCAGTACTTCACTAAATTTCTTATAGTACTTAACTGTATATCCATCGGGGCCTGGGCTTTTTCCCCCCCCTGTGCTTCTTAATGCTATTTTAATTTCTTCCTGGGAGATTTCTGCACCAACAATGGTGGAGGGACAGCCTGTGCCCAGTGAGAGTAAACAATGCTTTTTGTTATAAGGGGGAGACATTGGTGTCAGTGGGAGGAATAATGCCTCATCGTTGGTGTCAGTGGAAGGAATTTTGCCCCATCATTGCTATCAGTGGGAGGGATAGTGCACCATCTTTGGTATCACTGGAAGGAATAGTGCCCTATCATTAGTATCAATTGAAGGACCAACAATGGAATGCTATTCCTTCAATTGATACTAATGATAGGGCACTATTCCTTCCAGTGATACCAAAGATGGTGCACTATCCCTCCCACTGATAGCAATGATGGGGCAAAATTCCTTCCACTGACACCAACGATGAGGCATTATTCCTCCCACTGACACCAATGTCTCCCCCTTATAACAAAAAGCATTGTTTACTCTCACTGGGCACAGGCTGTCCCTCCTAAAGACTGAAGGACAGTAAACTGGCCCTTTGTTTAGAAAGTTTAGGGAACCCTGCTTTAGTACAGAAAATATCTCCTACATGAATCCACAAACCTCACTACCATGCCAAGCAATCTAACTCTAGGTGCTTTTCCATAAGATAAGGTAAAAGAAAATTCAAAGTGATCTGTTTATAAACATTTTTCAAGGTCATTTGTCCTGAAAATCTGCATGTACATTTGTTCTGTGCAACTTGGGCAAAAAATGAATGTTCTTTAGGTTACTTTCACTTCTGAACACATTGTTTATATAGATAATAGTAAAACACTGCATTATAGCTAATTCCCTCTAGTAAACTCTACCCAAACCACAACTAATCATCTACCCAAACCACTACTATTTATTTTCTGGAAGGCTTATTTTTTAAACAGGTAATACTGTATGCCAAAAAGAACCAAGAGCCATTAAAAGACATTGTCCTTATATTCACACATGTACCACATATGGGCAACTATAAGGCTTTATTTGCAGTATCCATCGAGTATGATTAGTTATATCTGATGTTTTACTTTTTTCTAAATGAATATCTAATTGGGAGGAATGCCAGATGAATTGATGGTGAAATAGAATTTACAACCAAGAGAAAGCCATATGCATTGCTAACATCAAGCTCATATTGACCTTTGTATTTGAGCAGTCATCAGTATCTTTTGAAATTACCCATTTCAGAGTGAGAGTTTGGATGATAGATGAATGAGGCTGGAGCACTTCACTTTATTGACTGATTATTATTAATATGAACAATAAGACATTACTGGCATGTTGATATGGACATTTCGATATACAGTATGCTGTGACATATTAATGATACAGGTTAAAAGAATTTGTTTCTATTGAATATATGTTTTATGAGGTTTGTTTTGGATTTATGTATATAAACATTTTACTAGAATGTAAGTACTATAAGCTGCTATAAGGTATAAATAGGAGCGTAATATATTTGTTATGTATTATGCAGTCAAACATTGCCAGAAGCCTTCGGTATACTGCACAAGCAAGTGCTATTGGCCAAGTTTGGACTTTTAACTGAACACTTCTTTCTATATAGTTGTATGGCTTTGATATTTCCACTTTCCAGATATATAAAGACTGTTAGGAATTCAGATAATTTGCTACAAGTGACAAAATTTCACCCCCAGGAGTTACAGGATTCATAAAAATTTGAAAAATGAGAAATAAGACCTCCCATTAAACATGTATTCTGTACATACATCTGCCCCTACAATCTTCTATTATTCCCTCTGCAAACATAGATTTCTTGAGCCTACCAGGGAAGTCGGCCTAATGCAGCTTTCTGTGATGGTGTGGCAACATTGTTGAACTGCTCCTGAATTACGGACAGAGTTGTCACTCTCATTTGGGCTGTGCATGTTTGCACTACAGTTGGATGTTGCAGAGGGTTTGGACATTGGCATTTTTACTGTTATTCACAAGCCTATGGTTTGTCAATCAACCCCTGGCCACACTTAATCCTGCCATTGCTTTCTGGTTGGAGAGTCTCTGTTCCTGAATCCTCCCCACTGTGTGAGACCAAATTGAAATAGAATTTGGCTGAGTCAACCTAACATTTGTATTTCATTGCTTCTCCTTACAGCTTTGTATTAATATGTTGATTTCAGGATTGTCTAAATCCTGAAAGCTTGCATCTTTAATAACTTATCACCAGGTGAAATAAATGCAAAAAGTTAAACAAAAGAAAATGAATGCAGCCACCACACCTAAGGATTGGTAAGCTGAAATATAATACATTTTTCTGTTTGGGTTTATTACTTCTTTGTGCTAGCCAATAAAGGGTGTCTCTTTAACTCCAAACCTTCTGCATTAATTGATGGCAAACACAGTACAAGACATTGCTACTGCCATAATTATTTCTTAATGGACATGGTTTGACCAGTATTCCATTTAACCATAACAGAGAACCTGAACTTCCAGATGATTTAGTTAATTTATAAATTCATAGTGCACTAATATATGCAGCCTGAATGATAATATGAAACTTGCCATCTTTGACGTATTTTCAGTGGCGCTTGATCCAAGGTTTTTTTTAATTTATTACAGGTACTTATTTAGTGCTGTCAATTTACACAGCACTTTACATATATAATGTACATTTAATGGGGACATTTCATATTTCATTATTAATATTGTGGCTCACTTAGGAATTTTAAGGCTCCAAATCCTGGTTAAGGGGCCTCTCTTTGCCCCAAAAACAGAAACTATCATGTGACCGTGATAAAACAACATTCATATCAGTCCCTGACCTCAAGGAGCTTACGATCTAAGGTCCCTAACTCACATTCATACATACTGGGGCCAGTTTAGACAGGAGCCAATTCACCTACAGTGCCAGCATGTCTTTGGGGTGTGGGAGGAAACCCGAGTACCCCGAAGAAACTCACACAGGCACAGAGAGAACATGAAAACTCCAGCCAGTTAATGTCATGGTTGGGATTGTAACCAATGACCCTAGTGCTGCTGGGCTGAAGTGCTAACCACTTAGCTACTGTGCAGGGCATCTTTACCTATTCCCTCTCTACTCATATAACCACAGACATGGAACACACATATGCATGCTGGGTGTCATGACACAATGCACATGCATGTTCAAAGTCAATGACCCACCAAAAAATGAAGCAAGGTTATGTTAACAGTTCTGAAGCCTACAGTACATCTGCAAATACAGGCAAACAATAGCACCTCCTGTAATTCTAACCTTCCTAATTGTTATTTTTAAGAGGCATTTTAAGCTTAGTAAAAGCTGAACAAATGTCACATATTGGTTCAAACAGAAAACAAGTTGGCTATGTACAGTAGCCAAGTAGCCCAAAAATCAAAGTTATTTCTAAAATATCTTCTGTTTTGATGCATAATTTTATTTATTTATTTATTTCAGGTACTTATATAGTGCCATCAATTTATGCAGCGCTTTACACATATATTGTACATTCACATCAGTCCCTAACCCTCAAGGGGCATACAATCTAAGGTCCCTAACTCACATTCATACATACACATACTAGGGTCAATTTAGACAGGAGCCAATTAACCTACCAGCATGTCTTTGGAGTGTGGGAAGGAACCAGAGTACCCAGAGGAAATGCACGCAGGCACAGGGAGAACGTGCAAACTCCAGGCAGGTGGTGCTCTGGTTGGGATTTGAACAAATGACGCTGGTACTGCCAGGTCGAAGTGCTAACCATTTAGCCACTGTGCTGCCATGCAAAAACTATATGAAACCTTTTATGTATGTATTTGCCACTATAATAACCACATTTGGAGATTGATTTACTAAAACTGAAGAGTGCAAAATCTGGTGCAGCTGTGCATGGTAAGTAATCAGCTTCTAATGTCAGCTTGTTGTATCCCAAAGGTGAACCTATCTTTTAAACTGGAAGCTGATTGGTTTCCATGTAACAGATTTTGCACTCTCCAGTCTTGGTAAAGCAACCCTTTTGCATTGTGCCACTCATCATATTTTATTGTAACGGCAATGTATTGCATTATATTATTGAATAGTGGTACTTACTGATAACAGGTGGCTAGTGTGCTGTCACACCTGTTTATTTTTGTGCCCTTGGTATGTTCCCTAGTTCCTTCC
Organism: Staurois parvus; assembly: GCF_062004578.1. NCBI lineage: Eukaryota > Metazoa > Chordata > Amphibia > Anura > Ranidae > Staurois > Staurois parvus. Next base: position 6,896,141 of record NW_028318157.1, read on the forward strand.
TGTTTGGTGTGAGTAAAGTCCCTGTGCTGTCCCTGCTGCTCCCTTATGCATCCACTGTACTGTGCTTATCCGAAGGAAAACTATGTTGATTTAACTTCTGTAACTTATTGAAGAGTTAAAGCTAAACTTTACCGATAACAGTTTGTTAGCAATTAATGTTCTTTAGAAAAAAACATACATTTTACATTACTAGTTATGCTACCAAAATTAATGTGTGCTGTAAATTGCCTTCTGCATTACCCCTGTTTCTTCTTACTGGAGGTCGCCATTTTTTTGTAGCCTAGGGCAAACACTTCCTTGTTGACAACCCTCCACCTTTCCTTAGGCTTAAAAACTATATATCACTTTCTGTAATTAAAATGTGTGCATTTCCAGCCTTGGTAATATGTCTTAACTCAGCTAGAGAGAAGGCCTGACAGAAGCTTTACAGTACTGAGTTCAGAGGCCGCCCCTGCCAAGGAAGAAAAGAGAGACTATCAGGGAGATAAGATATTATCCTTGGAAATTTTGTGTTTCCCTGGCAGATTTTATCATGTCACCTCTTCTGATTTTCTTTTCTTTCTCCCTAATCTGTGTTTCCTCAGCATAGTCTGTGTCATTCCTGTTGTCCCAGAAAACAGTTCATATTCCCATATTCCCATTGTTTCTGGAATGGGGTCTCAAATGTACTGTGTGCTGTAGCAACCACCAGCAGGATGCTGGAGCATATACAACACAATGTAAATATTTGACAGCACACCACGGATCTACCATTAAGTTCAAACAGTTTTTATTGAAGAGAGATTTCATCACAGTGTAGTGCAACAGTAATTCTTTAGGCTGTCAACAGACCAGCCTCTAGTGACTCACTGATTATCATCACAGTCCTAAGAATACAGGACAACTGGGCTGTGCAGAGCAGGGTAAGTGCCTTATTGTACCTTTAAACAGTACATGCACTAATTTGTAATGTTTTACATAGCTCAACCTGCTAGAGGGGCCAGGATAAAGTAATCTATTAAGGATTAATTTTCTGAGTGAAGTTCTACTTTAAGCTGTCTGTGGATTCTGCTGAGTCAGCAAGTTGCCATGCTGCTACTGAGATCTAAGAAAGTATGTCATTGCATAATGCTACATTTGATGATACATTTTGTCTTGTTTGTTTATTAGGGTTGTTCTAATAGTTACATGATAAAATGCATAAAGCAAATGCTATTTTAGTGCCCCATATAAAAGCTAATCAGAATTAGCTTTCATAATTTGACAAAGGTATAAAACAAGAAGCTGAAACCTGATTTACAGTATAATAAGGGTTGCAGTACATTGTTGCCACATGTACAATATTCATGAACAAATCTGTTTAGTACTGCAACAAAAAAATAAATAAAATAGACATAATTGAGGCAAGAATTGCTCCCTAAATTGATGAAATTAAACATTTTAAAAGGGGGTTGGGATTTGTACTGGCTTTAAATACTGTTTCTTGCAACAGACTGTTTCAAAGACATGTTGCAACAGGCAGCAGGATTTTCCCTAAGGTTTAGCAATATTTGATGCAATGTGATCTGTATGCCCACAGGGAGACAGAGAAGATGACATACACAGACCCTATTAGATATCTCATTCTCAAAAACCAGAGCAGATGCTGCAGCTGATAAAGAGGCTAAGCCAAACATAGGAGTCTCTTCCGGGCTTACAAATCTCCACAGAGACCATTTGCAGTGAAAACACATAACAGGGAACTAAAAGGATTTTTTCACCATTTCTGCTATGATAATATAAACAGATAGTCCAGGAATCCTTTCTATCTCAGTGATGATCATCCTTTTCATTGGAGTAACTCAGTTTGACTATGTACACACAAGCAGCTTTTGAGTGTCATGCCTTGTGGGCGTCATTCATGTTGATGCACATTTCATTGGTGTCACTTTCTTATTTAACAAGGCACAGGGATATGTGGAGACTGTTATATCCAACTAAGCAACCATTATTTTTTTGAAAGCCTAACTCCAGCCAAAACTTTTTATCTCACTTTGGATAGAGAGGAGGATTGTCACTTTAAGTAAAACTCATTAATTCAGAGTACATGCTGCCATCCCAGTTCCTATGTTTCTGTGCATATGATATAGAATCAATGCTAAGCACCGTAACTATGCAAGAAAACATAGGTGCATGAGGTGCAGAAAAATGACAGCAGATGCTCTGGACTGATGAGTCAAAACTTGAAATATTAGACCGTAGCAAAAAGCAGTTTGTTCGAGTTGGAGAGCGGTACAACAACAAAGTCTGCAGGCAACAGTGAAGCATGGTGGGGTTCCTTGCAAGTCTAGGGCTGCATTTCTACAAATGGAGTTGGAGATTTAGTCAGGATCAATGGTGTCCTCAATGCTGAAAAATGCAGGCAGATACTCATCCATCAAACCATACCATCTGGAAGGCGTGTGATTTGCTCAAAATTTATTCTGCAGCAGGACAACAACCCCAAACATGCAAACAATGTCATTAAGAACTCTCTTCAGTGTAAAGAAAAACAAAGAGCCCTGGAAGCGATGGTTTGGCTCCCACAGAACCCTGATCTCAACATCATGGAGTCTGTCTGGGATTACATGAAGAGACAGAAGGATTTGAGGCAGCCTGCATTCACAGGAGATCTGTGGTTAGTTCTCCAAGATGTTTGGAACAACCTACTTGCTGAGTTCCTTCAAAAGCTCTGTGTAAGTGTACCTAGAAGAGCTGAATAATTAATGCTGTTTTGAAGGCAAAGGGTGGCCACACCAAATATTCATTTGATTTGGATTTCTCTTCTGTTCATATACTTTTAATTTTGTTAATTGATAAAAATAAACTATTAACACTTCTATTTCTGAAGCATTCTTCATTTACAGCATTTTTTCACACCTGGCGAAAAACCTTTGCACAGTACTGTATGTACAGTGTGTGTGTGTATATATATATATATATATATATATATATATCACACAAACCCTCCATATAGTAACCTGAACTGTAAAAGGCTGCAGGAATCTGCTATAAGAACAAACTGAGCTACAACTTACTTATGTCAGATTTGTAGTTTAACTCATCGACCATGGTGCGCTCCACAGTGGCGGATCGAAGGCCCTTTATTTACCCAGTGCCATTTATGAATGACACTGAATAAATAGCCATCGGATGGCCGATCCTCCAGGTGATCGCAGTGTTCCCAGCTGTCATTGGACAGTACATTGTTGCATGACAGAACAATTGTCAGTCAAACTAGCACAGCACTGAAAACTGAAAAATGGCCTGCCAATGAAAGGGTGTTGCAGGCTGGTACTCAAATACAGTAGTTAACATTTGCATAACAACATACAATGTTGTTTTTTATATCTGCCTAAAGTTTATATGGAACTTGTAGAGAACCACTGGTTATTCCAATTTCATATCTTCCCCACCTAGTCAGATAAGGAAGGTATGCGGCAGTGTTTCCTGTGGCTGAAACTACTGTCCACTTTTAACAGAGACTGAAGTTATAGGATTTTTATGGGTTTTTTTTGGTAAATTATGATATTTCCAAGAATGCGTTCTTAACCCCGTTCTGTGTTTATTTTTTTTTTGTCATTGCTTTGTAGTTCACACAGTAGATGATAGCTAGGAAGGCTAATAAGGTTGTTTGATATATCAGTTCAGTGCATGGTAAGTTACAAGCACATTCACATTCTGGCTAGAAAAGCAAACATTTTTCCTGTACTTGCAGAAAATGTACTTAGCCTGAAAAAAATAAACTGAGGCAGTCACCACATCTAGAGAATGGTAAGCTTCTATATATTACAGTCTTTTTCTTTGGTTTAACCACTTGCCTACTGGGCACTTTTATCCCTTTCCTGCCCAGCCCAATTTTCAGCTTTCAGTGCTGTCGCACTTTAAATGAAAATTTCGTGGCTCTACAACACTGTACCCATATGAAATCTTTATCATTATTTTTATACAAATAGAGCTTTCTTTTAGTGGTAATTTAATCATTACTGGGTTTTTTATTTATTTTTTGCCAAAGAAAGGAAATTTTGAAAAAAAAAAGTTTTTCTTATAACATTTTGCAAACAGGTAATTTCTCTCCTTCACAAACATGTGAAAAGAAAAGGGTTGCTGTTATGCTTAGAAAAAATAATAACATATATATAAAATATACCTATATAGCAGCAGTCCTAATTGTGAATTACTAAACACAAAAGTTTGTACTTCCTGAAGAGGAGGCTTATGACGCAACTTCTGCTGACGTCACTTCCGGTATTTGGAACGCGGCGGCCATCTTAATTCCCATTCATAATACACAAAGCTGAATACACCTAGTGCCAGGAAAGGCACTTTTTTATGAGTGTCATTTCTACTGTTTGATACAGTTCTATATAGTTTTACATTATGGGATGTCTGGTTTTGTTTTAATTTATGCTGAAACTATGAAATACTGCCTGTGGAGGAAAGGAGTTTCCTGACATTGATACAGCCCTAGTGGAAAGTTATTGGTTACTACCAGCAACCACGGTTATAAGGGCGAAGAAATATTGGCCATCAGGACCAGATTGCATCCTGGGATAGTACCAAATAGTGAGTGTGACTTACCTAAAGATAGGTGGTCATGAAATGATGGTGAGTTTACATCTATGTGGGGCACCGGTGTGAACACAGTGAGGCACTTGTCATTTCAGCATAGAGTATCACCATTAAAGATACAGCATTGTTGCACCGATTATTCACATGTTGGGACTGAATATTAATATTGTATTTGAATTTTGCTCTTTGGTATCACTTCATAGATTGTACAATTTATTTAGTCAATTTGTGACGTGGTACATTTTTGAAATATTTAATTTCTCTCCACTGATGTGCATTGATGAGGCGACACTGGCAGGCACTGATAGGCAGCACTGATGGGCACTGATAGGCTGCATTGAGGCGGCACTAATGAGGTGGCACTGGTGGGCAGTGATGAGTCTACACTGAGATGCGCCACTGATGGACACTGACAGGCAGCAATGGTGGGCACTGATAGGCTGCAATCATGGGCACTAATAGGTAGCACTGAAGGGCACTGATAGGCAGCACTGACTGGTGGCACTGACTTGCGACACTGATGGGCACAGATTGGCAGCACTGATGCGCACAGATTGGCAGCACTGCTGGGCACTGATGGGAAGCACTGTTGGGCACTTTTTGGGCTGCAACGATAACCAGGGCACTGATAATCAGTGCCCTGATTATCAGTGTTTATGTATCCTTTCAAAGTTGCCAGTTATCGGCAGTAATTTCCTCATGCTCTGACAGCATGAGGAAAGTACTGCCAATAGCCAGCAAGTGTATTTACATGGTGATCATCTGTGATTGGACACAGCTGATCGAGTGGTAAAAGGACGCTTAAATTGGCCCTTTACCATGTCATGTGATCAGCTGTGTCCAAAGGACACAGCGATCAAAGAGAGCACTGGGTGACTGGGTCACGCTGCTGGGGGTGCATGGGGGGGAGGCGCATTCTGGAAGGACGTCATATGATACCCTTCCAGAACAAGACAACCGCGCTGCACCCATCATTCGACTATAGCACGGTCAAGAAGTGGGTAAATATAATTTAACACACACTTACAGCAAGTGTGTGTTGAAATCATCATACTTCATACACTGAAAGATTGTGTGTTTTGGTAATTATATGAAAAGAAACACTTTTTCAGATACCTGTAATGTGAGTGTGAAAACTCCTAAAGTTTCTGACAAAGATTGAAATATTTCCCTCAATTATCCTGTTATGCCCCTTGCACCTTTATCATGAAAGAGAATAGATTTCTAGACATTATAGTTAGAGATGAGCGAATCGAACTTGGCGAAGTGGAATTCGTTTCGAATATTAGGAAAAATTCGATTTGCGCCGAATCCGAAAATTAGCAAACTTCGGATGCACGAATCGAATTTTCCCCGATCGGCCGATTTTCATCCCTTCTACAGCCGGCAAAAAGTGTCCCTGCAGAGAGCTCCGCTATTTCTGACAGTTCTCTGACAGTTCCTTCACATTTACAGCGGTTGAAACATTGTATCTATTTGTTTCCATTTAGGATACAGATGTTTTTATTCGGAAACAAATAGATACAATGTTTCAACCGCTGTAAATGTGAAAGAACTGTCAGAGAACTGTCAGAAATAGCGGAGCTCTCTGCAGATACACTTTTTGCTGGACTGGAATTCTTCTTCTTTTCATCCTACTTCTTCTTCTTCATCCTCATCCTCTTCTTCTTCTTCTTCTTCATCCTCATCCTCTTCTTCTTCTTCTTCTTCTTCTTCTTCTTCATCCTCTTCCTCTTCTTCTTCTTCTTCTTCTTCATCCTCATCCTCTTCTTCATCCTCATTCTCTTCTTCTTCATCCTCATCCTCTTCTTCTTCATCCTCATCCTCTTCTTCTTCTTCATCCTCATCCTCTTCTTCTTCTTCATCCTCACCCTCCTCTTCTTCTTCTTCTTCTTCTTCTTCTTCATCATTCTCATCTTCTTCTTCTTCTTCTTCTTCTTCTTCTTCTTCTTCTTCTTCTTCTTCTTCTTCTTCTTCTTCTTCCTCACCATCATCCTCTTCTTCTTCTTCATCCTCATCCTCTTCTTCATCCTCATCCTCTTCTTCTTATTCTTTTTCATCCTCATCCTCTTCCTCTTCTTCTTCTTCTTCTTCTTCTTCCTCATCCTCATCCTCTTCTTCTTCTTCATCCTCATCCTCTTCTTCTTCTTCTTCTTCTTCTTCTTCTTCATCCTCATCTTCTTCTTCATCCTCATCCTCTTCTTCTTCTTCTTCTTCTTCATCCTCATCCTCTTCTTCTTCTTCTTCTTCATCCTCATCCTCATCCTCTTCTTCTTCTTCATCCTCATCTTCTTCTTCTTCATCATCCTCATCCTCTTCTTCTTCTTCTTCTTCTTCATCCTCATCCTCTTCTTCTTCTTCTTCTTCATCATCCTCATCCTCTTATGCTTCTTCTTCTTCCTCATCCTCTTCTTCTTCTTCGTCTTCTTCATCCTCATCCTCTTCTTCTTCATCCTCTTCTTCTTCATCATCCTCATCCTCTTCTTCTTCATCCTCATCCTCCTCTTCTTCTTCTTCTTCATCATCCTCATCTTCTTCTTCTTCTTCTTCTTCATCCTCATCCTCTTCTTCTTCATCCTCATCCTCTTCTTCTTCTTCATCCTCATCCTCTTCTTCTTATTCTTCTTCATCATCCTCATCCTCCTCTTCTTCTTCTTCTTCATCATCCTCATCCTCTTCTTCTTCTTCTTCTTCTTCTTCCTCACCATCATCTTCTTCTTCATCCTCATCCTCTTCTTCATCCTCATCCTCTTCTTCTTCTTCTTCTTCTTCTTCTTCCTCATCCTCTTCTTCTTCTTCTTCTTCCTCATCCTCTTCTTCTTCTTCTTCTTCATCCTCATCCTCCTCTTCTTCTTCTTCTTCTTCATCCTCATCCTCATCCTCTTCTTATTCTTCTTCTTCTTCATCCTCATCCTCTTCTTCTTCTTCTTCTTCCTCTTCCTCATCCTCTTCTTTTTCATCCTCTTCTTCCTCTTCTTCTTCTTCATCCTCTTCTTCATCCTCTTCCTCTTCTTCTTTTTCTTCTTTTTGTCTTCCTCTTGCAGGTCACTGCTCATGCGCAGATTTTTTATCGGCAAAAAATCGTCCGATATGCCCACTATTGCCGCGAAAATCGGCCGATCGGCAAAATCGGCCGATTTTTTTTCCAACTTTACAGAAAAAAAAAACGGCCAAAATACCGAAAAACGGCCGACCAAATAGCCCACTAACGATCCGAAAATCGGCCGATTTTATTTTCGGCCGAAAAATCGGCCGATTTTCGACCCATCTATGGCCTGCATTAGGGCCACAGAGACTTTAGGGCCACAGAATCGTTACTCAGGGACACAGAATCGTTACTCAGGGACACAGAATTGTTACTCAGGGACACAGAATCGTTACTCAGGGACACAGAATCGTTACTCAGGGACACAGAATCGTTACTTAGGGCCACAGCTATCAAAGAATCGAAAATTTAAAGTGACATACACCCTTTTTTTTTTTGGTGGCTGTCGTGCACAGTTGGTGCTGCAGTTTGCCGATTGTGCAAAATAAACTGACTTTCTGCTTCACAACCACTATTGTACGTTCAAAGAGTTAAATCCATTTACACGCCAGCTGGCGGTAATATTTTTTGGGTGATTAGTGCATTCCAGTGACACAAACGTACAGTTTCCAGCCAACGGCAAGCTGCAATTGACCGATTGTGCTAAATAAACTGACTTTCTGCTTCACAACCACTATTGGCCTTCAATTGAAGCTGCTTCCGCTCCGCCACTCTGCCATTGGACTCTTGATAGTCGTCTCCCCACGCTGCTGCTGGGGGGACTTTTTAACCTAGGCCTGTGTATGGCCTTTAATTGAAGCTGCTTCTGCTCCGCCACTCTGCCATTGGACTCTTGATAGTCGTCTCCCCACACTGCTGCTGGGGGGACTTTTTAACATAGGCCTCTGTATGGCCTTCAATTTAAGCTGCTTACGCTCCGCCACTCTGCCATGGGCCCCTGTACCGCCTCCTCATGCTGCTGCCAGGTCCAGAGTGTGTCATGGGTCCCTGTACGGCCTCCCATTGCTGCTGTCTCCATCGCCACACTCTGCCATGTGCCACTTTCAGGTCTCCTCACACTGCTGGTGGGTTCCATTTTGTCATAGGGTGCTGTATGGCCTCCCATTGCTGCTGCCTCCACCGCCACACTGCCCAAATGAGTGAAGTGTGCGGTGATTCTAAGATCGACGGCACTCATCTGCATGTCATACTGACTGACAGTATTATTTCTCTTCCCCAGCAGACTCCAAGGGCATTTAAATTAAAGGTACAGTGTTCTGCACTAATATAAAGGCTCTCTGAAGCCTAGAAACCCTTTTAATAAGTTAAATTCGCAGCGAATAAATTCGCATCAAATCTAATTTATTCCGCAAATTCGGCGAATCAGCCGAATCGAATTTTTGAATAATTCGCTCATCTCTAATTATAGTAAAAAATGCATTGCTAATTTTCTACATACAAATTTGAAGATAAAAAAACAAATATACTGTACTGCTTACAGCACATTAAGTCATACATAGAGTATATAGAGTGATTTGTCACAGATAGTATTGTATATTTGATGTGTTTCTGTTCATCCACCGACTTTCTGAGATGGAGAGAAGCACATATAGATCGCTGAGACCCAGGATGTCAGTCCAGTAGTGTGTTAATTCCTTGGGGGATGTTCATAAAGGTTTATAATGCTCTCAAGTTTCAATACCACATAATCATACTCCCCAAAATTACAGAGGCATGAAGTAAAGTCTGCAGCTACTCAGACCAGAAGATAACAGCCTGTGGCTGTATGTACCCAGGATGTCAGTCCAGTAGTGTGTTAATTCCTTGGGGGATGTTCATAAAGGTTTATAATGCTCTCAAGTTTCAATACCACATAATCATACTCCCCAAAATTACAGAGGCATGAAGTAAAGTCTGCAGCTACTCAGACCAGAAGATAACAGCCTGTGGCTGTATGTACCTCTCTCCCTCTGCTGCCTATAGGCCTTGGTTATCTGCACTCTCTTGGTCTATCTGGGCTAAATGGTGACATCTAAACTATGTCACCCAAAGTATTGGGATGCCTGCCTTTACACACACATGAACTTTAATGGCATCCCAGTCTTAGTCTGTAGGATTCAATATTGAGTTGGTCCAATCTTTACAGCTATAAGAGCTTCAACTCCTTTGAGAAGGCTGTCCACAAGGTTTAGGAGTGTGTCTATGGGAATGTTTGACCATTCTTCCAGAAGCGCATTTGTGAGGTCAAGCACTAATGTCAGATGAGAAGGCCTGGTTCACACTCCCCACTCTAATTCATCCCAAAGGTGTTCTATTGGGTTGAGGTCAGGACTCTGTGCAGGCCAGTAAAGTTCCTCCACCCCAAACTCTCTCATCCATGTCTCTATGGATCTTGCTTTGTGCACTGGTGTGCAGTCATGTTGGAATAGGAAGGGGGCATCCCCAAACTGTTCCCACAAAGTAGGGAGCATGAAATTGTCCAAAATGTCTTGGTATGCTGATGCCTTAGGAGTTCCCTTCACTGGAACTAAGGGGCCAAATCCTGAAAAACAACCCCACACCATAATCCCCCCTCCACCAAACTTTACACTTGGCACAATGCAGTCAGGAAAGTACTGTTCTCCTGGCAACCACCAAACCCAGACATGTCCATCAGATTGCCAGGCAAAGAAGTATGATTCATCACTCCTGATAACACGTCGCCACTGCTCTAGAGTCCAGTGGTGGCGTGCTTTACAGGACTGCATCCAATGCTTTGCATTGCACTTGGTGATGTAAGGCTTGGATGCAGCTGCTCGGCCATGGAAAGCAATACCATGAAGCTCTCTATGTACTGTGGTTGTGCTAATTTGAAGACCACATGAAGTTTGCAAATCTTTAGCTATAGTCTCTGCAGACAGTTGGCGACTTCTGTGCGTTTCATCATACACTGACCCCTCTCTGTAATTTGTGGCTTTGTGGCTGTTTCTATTGTTCCCAGTTGCTTTTACTTTGTCATAATACCACTAACAGTTGACCGTGGAATATTTAGTAGCAAGGAAATTTCACAGATGGACTTATTGTACAGGTGGCAACCTATCACGGTACCACCCTTAAATTCACTTAGCTCCTGAGAGCGACCCATTCTTCACAAATGTTTGTAGAAGCTGTCTGCATGCCTAGGTGCTTGATTTTATACACCTGTGGCCATGGAGGTGATTGGGACACCTGAATCCAATGATTTGGAGGGTTGTCCCAATACTTTCAGCAATATAGTGTATATTTGCTGGTTTTATATGTTATGGCTTTACTTCTATGCAATAGTTGTCATTCTTAGATGTGGCATCCTTGACACCCCTGAGGAAGGAGTTGTTTATCTCTGAAATGTGTCGAGTGAATGGAAACACATCAAATATACAATACTATCCATGCCAAATTGCTCTGTATACTTTGTGTATGACATAATGTACTGCGAGCCATATATGTGTTTTTTATCTTTAAATTTGTATGAATAAAATTGCCAATTTATTATTTACTATAATGTTGTAATATTAATGCCTATAAAGTCCCACAGGGGGTCTAGCAATCTATTCTGTTTCATGAAATAAGAAAGTGGCATCTTCAGAAGTGTACCCACAGTACTTCTGGAACCTTTATCATTCCTTCTCTGCCCTTTCCTCAAAACTCTAATGTTTTCTATGCCTGGCCACTCCAGTCCCTGTGTGTACCTCAGAAAATGTTCTCCAGAAGGCCCTGAATTGACCCAATAACACACAAACAAATAACAGCTGCAAGGGAAAAAGGCAGAGCCTACTTATGGTTTATAAGTAATATTCAAAACAGCAGGACCCCTGCTTTTAAATCTACTCAATGTTTTTGTTAAAAAAAGTTAATGATACATATTGCTTTTACAAACTAAAATTCATCTAGTTAGGGTTTAGATCTACTTTTAAGAAGAACCTCACCCTCATCTTCTCAGTGAATCCAGCATTGTCATGTTGCCATCTTCTGCACTAGTGCCACAGTCTGGGTCCCGGGCCATCATCTTCCATTCATAGGTCCTTAGGAGCCAGCGATCTATTCCAGGTTCTTGCTGCTGACTTCAGATGACTCACCACCAGATCTGCCCTCCAGCCTCCTGTGTCTCTTCTCCTGCCTCCTCTTGGGATATGTGACAGGATTATCTCAGAAGGCTGCAGGGGCAAGATATGTCAAGGGGGCAGGGCTGGAATAAAAAAAAAATAGAATTAAAAAAAAAAAACATAAAAAAATGATATTAGACTTGGGGGGGGGGGGGGTAAGTTATAGGGAGGAAAAGTTAATTTTGAGAGTGAAGGTCTGCTTTTAGGGGAATAAACCTTTTCAATTCATTTCAGTGAGAGTGTTTATTTTTTGCTTCTTGCTTGTTGCTTGGATTTGCACTTTAAGACCAGTAGCATATGTCTATTGACAGCTTAACTTACTATTGTTGATGCTTACTATTGGAAAAATCAAGTTGTTTTCCATTATATAAAAATGTTTACTATTTTCTAAGGAAATCAGTTTATTATTTGGCAATTTTACTCCTCACCGGGGAATTTGTGGCGTACTTGACATGCTTGCCTTATAAATAAAACATCAGCTAGTTAGTAAGCTCTGTTAGAGGTTACATAATATTTTTCTAAGAACTAACTATAATACAGTTTAGTGAGTACATAATAAAATACACTGGTGGAGATTCAATTACTAGCAGAGCAGACAAGCTCATCACAAATTGTCGGAACAAAGATCTTTTCTTTGTCTGGTTTAAACATTATTTGAATTTACAGAATGTAACACTTCAGTGAATGCAATACTTCTTTTTTGACCTGAAGTCACCTATGTGGGGGTCAGCACAAGTAAATGTTGTCTTTTTTAGTGGCATAAGGCACACCGTCTATTCTGAGGACATTTCTTCTGATCAGCAAAGCATCAATCTCTAGTGGGGGGGGTTGCCTTGCAAATGCAGCAGACACAGAGCGGAAATAAGAGAAATGTTTTCAGTGCAGAGGGAAAACAACAATGAGGAAGAGGAGACTGGCAGGAGTTGGTGGTGTAGGGATCTGCTGCCCTTTACTGTTTCTATATATATAACCTAGCTGGTAATATCACGAAGTTATGTATAATCATGTATCAGCACTTACTGTATCCCTAGAAACCCCAGAAGAGGGAAGTGGAGAGAGAGAGGGAGGGAGAGAGAGAGAGGGGTAGGAGATGAGAATATACTGCATGTGCACATGGAAGAACTGTTGCTAATCCAGACCAGAAGCAGGGATTATTAGGCAAGTGTTCCTATGTTAATAGTTTACTACTGCCCCCATTATCATGCTGTCAGGAATGGACTTGCCAGTAATGGTGGGACTCACCTGCCTTGTGGGCTGCAGTACCAGGGCTGGCCAGCGGGTGCTCTCAGCAATCAGAGACTCAACCCTGCAGCCAGCCAAACACCTGAAGCTGATTATGCAGGTGTATTTAAGGGATGGCCAGACCTGCAGTCTGTGCCTTGGTGTGTGTTTTTCCTGGGCCCCTGTATCTTGTTACCTGCATCCCTGTGCCTGTCCCTGTCTGACTGATTCGTTGCTGACCCTGCCTGATCCGGACCTCTGCTGACTTCTCCTGTTTGATCCCTGGCTTGTGACCCCGACCATTCTCTGCCTGACCCCCTGTACCTACCTGCCCGTTAGTTGCTGTACCCGGCTCGTGACCTGACTACTCTCTGCCTGCTCCTCCTGTTCCTACCTGCCCGATTGTTATTGACCTGGCCTGCCTGACGACGCTTGCATTGTATGTATTGTTATCTGTGGGTGGTTTGGTTCGTTTGCACTGTGTTTATGTTTTAGTGTTGCACTGCGTTTATGTATTGTTAATAAATTATATTGTTTATAACATATCTGAAGCCTGCGTTTCCCTGCGTCAGTTCACATACCTCTGGTCATACCCGGAGCCCTGACATTACACCAAGGCCAATCCTGACCAGAAGTGGCTGCACAGGGAAGCCATCTTGGCTTGTTGCTGGGAAGGATGGATCTTGATGAGGTTGTGTATTTGTCGCTGCTGGTTTTTGATGACAGAGAATATGCTTATCAGACTCTGAGGGAGTATACCCGGGATCAACTACTAGAGTGTATACGGATCGCTCATGTTCTAGTAGATCAGGGCACAGAGTTCTCTGAGGTGCAACCTTTGATTCAGGTTTGTGTAGAGTTGGCTTCATCTGGTACCCCTGAAAGCAGGAATGACTTTTTGCCACCATTTAGTGCAGACCAGGTAGAGTCCCTGGTATGGTTATTAGAGGATGATGTGGATTGCTTCTTGGAGCATTATGCTGCATGTTCACCACAGGTATTAAGGGATTGTATAAACGCAGTGCAGTCTTTGGTCAGACAGGCTTTGTGTAAGCGGAGCTTTGTTCAACCCGTACTGCAGACATGGTCAGATTTGTTACACCCAGCCTCAGTCAGCTTGCAAAAACCCAGTCCTGCTTCTAATCTATTTCTTCAAAGCTCTATTCCTGCATTCCCAACAGCACCTCCAGTTACAGCCCAGTATACCCTGCTATCTACCGCATGTCAGTACCCTGTTCCCACTTGCTGCACCTATCCTGTCTTTAACCCTGTAAAGAAGCCCTCTGTAGCAACTGTTCCCTCCCCTGTTCCATCCTCCAGCTCTTCTCTGTCTCCAGCTGCTCCATCCGTTTACAAACCTGCGCTTACTTACAGTGCTCCGGTAACTAAAACCAGGAAAAGGCGAAAGTTCTTTCCAACCAATACCATCCTGCCAGTATCCAAACCGGTCAGCCTCCCATCTGAGAACCTGCCTTCCGTGGTGCAGCCTGGTGCCTCGGCGCCCACAATTCAGCCTGATGCCTCTACCCAGCCTGATGCCTCTACCCAGCCTGATGCCTCCATTCAGCCTGATGCCTCCATTCAGCCTGATGCCTCCATTCAGCCTGATATCTCTACCCAGCATGATGTTTCTACCCAGCCTGATGAACTGATCCAGCCTGATGATTCCATTAGGCCAGTTGACTCGATGCCCGCTGTCGATCCAGACGATCCGGTACCTGATGACCCAGTGCCCGCTGTCATGCCTGGTGACCCGATGCCCGCTGTCGAGCCAGACAATCCCATGCCTGATGACCCAGTGCCCGCTGTCATGCCTGGTGACCCGATGCCCGCTGTCGGGCCAGACGATCCAATGTCTGACCCAGTGCCCGCGGTCATGCCAGTTGACTCGGAACCCACTGTCGTGCCTGGTGACTCGGTGCCCACTGCCTTGCCAGATGACGCGGTGTCCGCTGACGAGCCAAATGACCTGATGCTTGGTGACCCAGTGCCCGCTGTCATGCCTGGTGACCCGATGCCCGCTGTCGAGCCAGACGATCCAACGCCAGATGACCCGGTGCCCGCTGTCGATCCAGATGATCCGGTACCTGATGACCCGGTGCCCGCTGTCGTGCCAATTGACTCAGAGCCCACTGTCGTGCCTGGTGACTCGGTGCCCACTGCCTTGCCAGATGACGCGGTGCCCGCTGTCGAGCCAAATGACCTGATGCCTGGTGACCTGATGCCCGCTGTCGAGCCAGACGATCCAATGTCTGACCCAGTGCCCGTGGTCATGCCAGTTGACTCGGAACCCACTGTCGTGCCTGGTGACTCGCTGCCCACTGCCTTGCCAGATGACGCGGTGCCCGCTGGTGAGCCAAATGACCTGATGCCTGGTGACCCGATGCCCGTTGTCGTGCCTGACGTCCCTGCTGGGGGTCCGGCGCCCGCTGCTCCGCCTGGGGGCCCGGCGCCCGCCGCTCTGCCTGGGGGCCTGGGGCCCGTCGCTCCTCCTAGGGGCCTAGTGCCTGCCGCCCCTCCTGGGGGCCCGGTGCCTGCCGCCCCGCCTGAGGGCCCGGCGCCCGCCGCTCCGCCTGGGGGCCAGGTGCCATGCCTGGGGACCCGATGCCTGTCACTACGCCTGGGGGCCCGATGCCTGTCACCCCTCCCAGGGGCCCGGCGCCCGCCGCTCCGCCTGGGGGCCCGGTGCCTTGCCTGGGGGCCCGATGCCTGTCGCTCCGCCCGGGGGCCCGGTGCCTGCTGCCCCTCCTGGGGGCCCGGCGCCCACCGCTCTGCCTGAGGGCCCGGCGCCCCGCCTGGGGGCCCGGCGCCCGCCGCCCCACCCGGGGGCCCGATGCCTGTCGCCCCACCTGGGGGCCTGATGCCTGTCGCCCCGCCTGGGGGCCCGATGCCTGTCACCCCTCCTGGGGGCCCGATGCCCGCCGCTCCGCCTGGGGGCCTGGCTCCCGCCGCCCCGCCTGGGGGCCCAATGCCTGTCGCTCTGCCTGGTGGCCCGGTGCCTGCTGCTCCGCCTGGTGGCCCGGCGCCCGCCGCTCTGCCTTGGGGCCCGGGGCCCGTCGCTCCTCCTGGGGGCCCGGTGCCTGCCGCCCCGCCTGAGGGCCCGCCGCTCCGCCTGGGGGCCCAGTGCCTGCCGCCCCGCCTGGGGGCCCAATGCCTGTCGCTCCGCCTGGTGGCCCGGTGCCTGCTGCTCCGCCTGGGGGCCCGGCGCCCGCCGCCCGCCGCCCCGCCTGGGGGCCCGGCGCCCACTGCTCCGCCTGAGGGCCCGGCGCCCGCCGCTCCGCCTGGGGGCCCGCCTGTCCCACCTGGGGGCCCGGGGCCTGCCGCCCCACCTGGGGGCCCGGCGCTCGCCGCCCCACCCGGGGGCCCGATGCCTGTCACCCCACCTGGGGGCCTGATGCCTGTCGCCCCGCCTGGGGGCCCGATGCCTGTCACCCCTCCTGTCGCCCCGCCTGGGGGCCTGGCGCCCGCCACCCCGCCTGGGGGCCCAATGCCTGTCGCTCCGCCTGGTGGCCCGGTGCCTGCTGCTCCGCCTGGTGGCCCGGCGCCCGCCACTCTGCCTGGGGGCCCGTGGCCCGTCGCTCCTCCTGGGGGCCCAGTGCCTGCCGCCCCTCCTGGGGGCCCGGTGCCTGCCGCCCCGCCTGAGGGCCCGGCGCCCGCCGCTCCGCCTGGGGGCCCGGCGCCCCGCCTGGGGACCCGATGCCTGTCACTCCGCCTGGGGGCCCGATGCCTGTCACCCCTCCTGGGGGCCCGGCGCCCGCCGCTCCACCTGGGGGCCCAGCGCCCGCCGCCCCGCCTGGGGGCCCGATGACTGTCGCTCCGCCCGGGGGCCCGGTGCCTGCCGCCCCTCCTGGGGGCCCGGCGCCCACCGCTCCGCCTGAGGGCCCGCCGCTCCGCCTGGGGCCCGCCGCCCCGCCTGGGGGCCCAGCACCCACCGCCCCACCCGGAGGCCCGATGCCTGTTGCCCCACCTATGGGCCCGATGCCTGTCGCCCCGCCTGGGGGCCCAATGCCTGTCACCCCTCCTGGGGGCCCGGTGCCCGCCGCTCCGCCTGGGGGCCTGGCGCCCGCCGCCCCGCCTGGGGGCCCAATGCCTGTCGCTCCGCCTGGTGGCCCGGTGCCTGCTGCTCCGCCTGGTGGCCCGGTGCCTGCTGCTCCGCCTGGTGGCCCGGTGCCTGCTGCTCCGCCTGGTGATCCGGTGTCCAGCTCGATGTGCCTCTGCCCGGAGTCCAGCTCGATGTGCCTCTGCCTGGAGTCCAGCTCGATGTGCCTCTGCCCGGAGTCCAGCTCGATGTGCCTCTGCCCGGAGTCCAGCTCGATGTGCCTCTGCCCGGAGTCCTGCCCGATGTGCCTCTGCCCGGAGTCCAGCCCGATGTGCCTCTGCCCGGAGTCCTGCCCGGTGTGCCGCTGCAGCCAGCCAAACACCTGAAGCTGATTATGCAGGTGTATTTAAGGGATGGCCAGACCTGCAGTCTGTGCCTCGGTGTGTGTTTTTCCTGGGCCCCTGTATCTTGTTACCTGCATCCCTGTTCCTGTTCCTGTCCCTGTCTGACTGATTCGTTGCCTACCCTGCCTGATCCCTGGCTTGTGACCCCGACCATTCTCTGCCTGACCCCCTGTACCTACCTGCCCGTTAGTTGCTGTACCCGGCTTGTGACCTGACTACTCTCTGCCTGCTCCTCCTGTTCCTACCTGCCCGATTGTTATTGACCTGGCCTGCCTGACGACGCTTGCATTGTATGTACTGTTATCTGTGGGTGGTTTGGTTCGTTTGCACTGTGTTTATGTTTTAGTATTGCACTGCGTTTATGTATTGTTAGTGTTAATAAATTATATTGTTTATAACATATCTGAAGCCTGCGTTTCCCTGCGTCAGTTCACATACCCTGGAGCCCTGACACATGCATTTTGTATGTATTGTATTGGTCTACATTAGGTTAATGTTGTTCTGTAACCAGTAAAACTTGTTATTAAAAAAGCACAATCAGCACAAAATTCCACAGAGAATAACCCATATAGTTCACAAAGCACGTGGATGGAAAGCTCGAAAAGGTGGATGAGAGAAACACACTCAGTCCGAGAGCTCCTATCCAGTGGATCTGGGTAATCCCTATCCAGTGGATCTGGGTAATCCCTCACGAGCATACAAAGGAAACAGAGAAGGGCGCCAGATTAGTGTTTGGTTAAAAAACAACACTTTAATTCCATTTTTCACTGACGTTTGAAAGACCTGTAGATTGCTACAGGTGTCAGAGTGGAGGATAGAAATCTGGATGGACTGATAGGGCTGCAGGGAAGTAGTGACCCGCTGCAAGATGATAAATCTGCGGCGCCTCTCCTTCCACTCTTAGCACTAACAGGAAGAACATGACAGACTGTGGGGGGGGGGGGAGCAGGCTGCAACTCATTTCATGCCTCATGCCTTTTGACTGGTCCAGAACTATCACATGTGGACTAGTAAGGCATCTATAGGATTATGGTTCCAGATTTTTTGCTTGTCCTGAAAGCTAAAATTAGAAGAACAATCAAGGGGAAAGGTAAGGTCATACCGCTTGGGACGGAAACAGATACATGACCTTTTTCTAATGACTTGCATGGTTAATGGAGTGGTTCACTTTAACCCAATGAGTCCAACTTATTAAAAGGATACAGACCGTTTACTTTGCAAAGTGAATGCCCAGTTTAATGCCCTTTTATATCAATGATTCAGGTAGCTGTACAGATACCCAATCACTTCTATATTTAGAGAAACATGGACTCCCTTTCTGAAATTTGCACATGTTCCTCTGGGTTATATATACCCCCTAGAAGCCCAGGACATCCATGGCCAGTGTCATTAGGCAGATCAGAGTGGGAAGATCTTTTTCTCAATCTCCCTATTGAGCAATGAACCCAGAAACACTCATCTTTGAACACTTTGGTGTTCAGGACTGTCAGTTCCTGAAAGCTTTGGAAAACAGCAGACCAAGTACAATTTGTATTCGATCTGCTTGGATGGACCCCTGGTGTTACCATGAAGAATGCCTGTCACTCCATAGGGGCCTATGTATTTTTCAGCACAATGCCACAAACAGGTGAAACAAACGGAAGTAATTTTTTTTAATTCTAATGGAAAAAAGCTAATAAAAACATATGTTAATAACCTAGTTAAAAAGGGAATAATTAGAGTTTAAAAAGGAAATAATCTTTATAGAGCAAAAACCAATAAAACTTACATTATCGGTTTGATGCCTACCCAGGTAATATTAAATCACAATAGCCTGTGTTGGTATTTGCAACAATTTAACATTGTGATAACTGTTTAAAGTTATACTCAGTGGTTGTTCTAGTTGTCTGTTACAGTAATTATTAAAGTAGGATCTGTTCCTGCCAGCCAACAGGTACACTGTGTAAGTTGTAATATTTATAACAGGTGCTAGAAGCATTTACCATTGAGGGTAGGATCTGCAAAGTTATAAAAGCCTTCTTGAGGCTTAAATGAAGAATGCTTTAGGTGTTCAAATGGATAACAAATAAACATTTATCTGGCATTATCCCATGCATATCAAGTTAAACATAGCATGCAACTGTACTCATATACCAATAAGTCAGTGTGGTTTTATTATGTCATTCCACTTCCCTGCTGTCCTGAAATTGTATTTATACCCGTACCCACTTTTAATCAAGGGAGTGTCAGAGGCTGTGCATGATAAAGTGTATCAGCTGCTCCCCCATCCTGGATCTGATTTCAGTCAAGGTCCTGACAGTGACTGGGAAAGTATTTCAATATCAAGACTGTCACTGGAAATTGTGCAAGGCTTCCCTGGTTGCTTCTGGGACCTTGGTTGACTCCAGGGCTGGGAAGGGGAAGCAGCTGCAGTGCAAGCATGCACAACCTCTAACACTCCCAGACGTATCAGCACTCTTTTCAGGACAGTAGGGGGTGAAATATTGGCACACTGGCTTAATGGTATATGAGTACATTTACCTTGTCTGTTTAATTTTCTGTGCATGGGGGTGGGTGACAGGGTCTCTTTCAAGCCCAAATGAAGTCTTACCTTTTTATTGTTATAATCCTTTTCCCCCACATTTCAAAATTTGTGAATGATTTTTGTTTGCATGATTTTAAAATACCCTTTAAAATACCCTTCTCAGTGAAATATCAGGGTCCTGGCTTCCCTCCCCAGTGCTGATTAATATGTGTGCTTGGTCTAGCCCTTGTGCCTAATTCATTCCACAGTCATCTTTAGACAACCTGCAAAACCGCTGTAGGAAAGCACAGGTAAGACTAGGAAAATTGATATTTCTTGGTGCCAACCTGGCAGCACACTACGACATGTATGCTGCTATGGAATGGCACCAGGAAAGGAAAATGATAATGTTTGATACGATTTTCCATTTTCCTGGCACCATCTTGGCAGCATATATGTGGTAGTATGATGCCATGGATTGGCACCAGGAAAGGAAAATTATGGAAAGTATTTGATTCCATTTTTTCTTTTTTTAGTACAATGTCTCTCTAACTTCATATCTATTTCTGTAACATCAGTTTAGCTGTATTGAAGAGCATAACCATGCCATTCAGTTTGGAAAGAAAGCTCGACTTACTAACAAGAAAGAAGGCTCTGCTCTCAGCTGGGGAAAAGGGAGCTTCTCTGAGTCTCTCAGGATTTTTAATAACGAAAAGCTCAAAGAGCTTCAGAGAACCTAAACCTTGTGTGGGTCTTGCCACCTGCTGATTACAAGTGGTACAATTTAAAATATTCATATGCAATATCTCATAGTTACTGAACCTAAAGAGATACCAAAGTATATTTTTTACTGAAAGCAATAAATGAAAAAAACACAAACTATGTGCCGTATAAATTAACGCTATACATTCCTGCTAACGTAACATCATTATTAAATTCTTTAGGTTCTTTAAAGTGTTACAAAACCAATAACAGTAAAATCAGTATGTGTATGCAGTAAAGCATGCTTGTTATACTTATTGTGGAACCTAAGGGGTTAATGCTCTGCATTGTATAAAAAGGATGTTTGATCCTGTCTTCTCTGATTCTCCGCTTCTTCTACTGTCCCCAATCCATCTTCTGATAGAACAGAGCCTTGGGAGCAAGCTGCACATGCTCAGTGTGGTGTGGATTGCCAGGGAGTTTTTATTTTTCTTGAAAGAGTGCATGTGATTAGCACAGGGCCAATCAGCGCTGTCCAGATAGAGGGTCAAGGGTCATGCAGCCTCACAGGACAATCAGGGGAGAATGAAAACTCCTCCTACAAGCATTATTAGTTAGTTTATTTTACTATAATAATTGCATTTCCATGTTGTGTGTACTGTGGGAAACCAGATATAGTGAATGCAGCGTTCTGGGTTTAGTAACACCTTTACAGCTTGCCGTCCAGCCACTGTAGAAAAACAGCCACAAGGTGGCACCGCTGGGCAAAATCACGTTTTAAAACGTGATATTGCAAAACAGGTAGGGGGCGCGCCCAAGGCGCGCGACCACCCAACCCGTGCTGCCGATCGCGGCCACAGGTGTCAATCACCAGGTCCCGGTTGGTCATTACCCGCCGGGTCCCGGCAATTGCCGGCAAACAGTGACACAGAGCACAGCTGCATTGTTTACAATGCAGCGCTGCTCCCTGTCAGTTCCTAACACACTGATCCTGAGAGAGGAGTTTATCTCTTGGAATCAGCGTGTTCCTGTGAAGCACACACCCCCCACTAGTAAAACACTCCCCTCACACAGTTAACCCTTTCATTGCCTAAATAAATGTTAACCCCTTCCTCCCCAGTGCCATTAGTACAGTGGCAGTGTTTTTTTTTGCACTGATCACTGTATTGTTGTCACTGGGGATGTCAGTGACCCCAAGTCAGTTCCCCCCCCAGCGTCAAAATGTCCATCACAGTCCTGCAGTCCCGCCATAAGTCACTGATCACTGTCATAAATCGCTGATCACCGTCATAAGTCGCTGATCGTCGCCATTATTAGTATAAAAAAAATCCCAGTATCTTTCCCGCCATTTGTAGATGCTATAACTTTCACATAAACCAATTAATTTACACGTATTGGGATTTTTTTTAGCAAAGACATGTCGCAGAATACATTTTGGCTGAAACTTGTGATGAAATTTTATTTTTACATTTTTTTACTGGACATGTTTTATAGCAAAAAGTCCAAAATATTGTTTTTTTTTCTCAAAATTGTCAGCCTTTTTTTTATAGCGCAAAAAATAAAAAACGCACAGGCGATCAAATACCACCGAAAGAAAGCTCAATTTGTGGGAAAAAAGGATGTAAATTTAATTTGGGTGCAGTGTTGCATGACCGCGCATTTGTCAGTTAAAATAACGCATCGATGTAACACAAACCGCTTCTGTAACCGATTCTTGACCGCCCTATAGCAGAAATACTGCTACAGGGAGGCATGGGTGTATATATATACATGATTTGCGCTCCCGTAGTTTTCACGCCCCTCCCAGATAGTGTTAGTTTGTCAGTACACCAGTCATCACATTTAACCCTGATTTCCAGGAGCACGCTCATGTACAATAAACCTCCATTGCTAGTATAGTGTCTGAACGGATCAATATCTTTGATAAGATCAGCACTATACCAGTGTTAACATTAGTATAGCGTCCCCAAAAATGCAGCATTAGCAGGATCAGCCCTGGCACCTGCCAGCACCTGCGTTTAGCCCCTACGCTTACCCCCCCTCTCCCCCAGCAAGTGCAGTGTCAGTAGGTCACTGTCACTTAATACATTGCACACAAAACCGCAGTGTTCGCAGAATCAGGCCTGATCTCTGTTAGCACTTGTCGGTAAATTTTGATGACTCTCATATGCAGCAGAGTGCCAGTACTAGTGCCACGCTGCCTTTTGGTGAACTGGCGAGTACCAGCGGTCTAGTACATCTTGGTCTTTCACATACCTCCTTGATTTTTGGAGCTGTTTTTCACGGAATATCTGTATGCGTTGATTGTGGATCAAAGCAATTTATATGCACAACAGTTAATCGCCGACAACCCGAATTCAAACCTTTCCAGACCAGTCGCATTGGAAACTCATTACGGTTTCCGAATTTACATTTTTTTTTGGGCCTAATCCTCAACATGGGCATTACTAAAAGAAATGAATTGCGGTTGTATTGGTCCGCAGACCCAATTCATCATATGCCGTGTTCTCTGCTGACATGGCCAGGCATAGATATGAGAGTATAATGTGTTTTATGCATTTCAATGACAATACACTCTGTCATCCTCGGGGTGACCCTGAATTTGACCGGCTCCACAAAATTCAGCCCCTCACAATTCACCTTAACCAAAAATTTGCAGATGTCTATTCTCCCCAGCAAAACATCTGCGTTGATGAGTCCCTGATTAATTTTTCTGGCTGTCTTGCATTCAAACAATTTCTCCCCAGCAAGCGTACCAGATATGGGGTCAATATGTAGAAGACCTGTGAGAGGACAACAGGCTATACTTATAAGTTTACCAGGGAATAGATAGTCACGTGGAGCCCCCCGGATGCCCAGACTACCTGGGGAGCAGTGGCAAGAAAGTTTGGGACTTGGTGTCATCCTTTTTCCATATGGGGTACCACTTATACATGGACAATTTTTATTCAAGCGTGCCACTATTTAGACATTTGTACAATCTTGGAACTGGCACATGTGGAAAAGTGTGACCTAATGTGTGCCTACCATTAGAAGTGGGTGGATGCAGGGCGGTATATTCTAATGGTGGGCATACCACACACTTTTTCTGGCAGAGATTTCTTCTCTTTTTTTCATTCAGTCCACAGGCTTCATGCAATAAAAAAGAACATAGTATACAGTATACACACAAGGACCAGCGATGTACTGGTACATCACTGGATTTGAATGGTTATACCAGGATGATGCCTACAGCTGCAGGCATCATCCTGATATCATTTTTTTTAGCCAGCGATCAGCTTTCATGTAAAAGCAATCCTAGTGGCTAATTAGCTGCAGAATTGCTTTTACAAGCAGTGGGATATGATGTCCCCCCTCCCCCACTGCCTTCCACGGCCTTCTCGGGCAGTCCCGTGCCATTGGGGGAACCTGAGACTGCAGCCGGTGTTTCTGCCAGCTGACCATAGAGCTGATTGGAGACCAGAGTGGTGCCAATCATCTCTATAGTCTAAGAATTTGGAAGCTATGAGCATTTCATCACTTCAGTTTCGCAGGATATAAACAGCACCATTTGTAATTTGGGAAAGCATCTGATCACACCGATTTTGGTTTGATTAGATAATGTAAGGGCAGAGGAGATATCTAGAGCCTGATAGACCCCAGCTTTCTCAAAAAAGAATATATGACAATGCCCATTGACGTTATAGGGGATATTTGCATTCCCTGTGATAGCATTAAAAGTGATCCAAAAAAAAAAATGTAAGGTAAAGTGTAAAAATAATTTAAAAAATCAAAATAACTTAAAAAAAAAAACTCACCCATCCCATGCATGCACACCTGTGTGCACAATCGTTGACTCTCTGTCGGTATGTAAACAGTGGTTGCACCATAAATGTGAGGTATCACCGTGAATGTCAGATCAGGGGGAAGTAATTCTAACACTAGACCTCCTCTGTAAATCTAAAATGGTAGCTGTTAAAGTGTTGCCTATGGATATTAAAAATGTATGCAGTTTGTCGCCATAGCATGGGGCATGCGCAGTTTTAAAGCATGTCATGTTTGGTATCTATTTACTCTGCATACCATCGTCTTTTATATCTTACGAAATAATTGGCCAATATATTGTGTTTTTGTGCATTAAAAGTAAAAATTGTATTTTTTTTTTTTAAATGCTTTTGAAAAATCGCTGCTCGAGTATTATGTGCCATAAAAAATTGTAGCACCCACTATTTTAGTCACTAGGGTGTCTGCTTTAAAAAAATATATAATGTTTTGGGGTTTAAATTAATTTCCTAGCAAAAAATACAGATTTTTTTCATGTGAACAAAAAGTGTCAGAAAAGGCTTGATCTTCAGGTGGTTAGAAGAGTGAGTGATGTGTGGCATAAACTTCTAATGCTGGGCATAAACCGCCCCCACCCCCCACAATGACCCCTTTTTGGAAAGTAGACACCCAAACTATTTGCTGGGAGGCATGTTGAATCAATAGAAGAATTAATTTTTTTACCACAAGTTTTTGGAAAATGACAAAAATGTTTTTTTTTTACACAAAATTGTCACTTAAATGATTTACTGCTCACACATGCCATGGGTATATGTGGAATTACTCCCCAAAATACATTCTGCTATTTCTCCTGAGTATGGGAGTACCAAATGTGAGAGACGTTTTGGCAGTCTAGCCAAGTACAGGACCCCAAAATCCAATAAGCACCTGCAGGCTTTTAAAGGACTTTATTTCCTCATTACACTTTTAGACTACCTATTACAGTTTCGGAGGCCCTGAAATGCCAGGATAGCACCTATCCCCTCCAAATTACCCCTTTTTGGAAAGTACACACCCCAAGGAATTTGATAAGAAGCATGGTAAGTATTTTGCAGATCTCATTTGTTGCCACAAGTTTTTGGAAAATGAAGAAAAAAAAACAAAAACATTTTTTCTATTTTTTTTCTATTTCAAAACCTTATGAGAAAAAATTAGATCTGCAAAATACTCACTGTGCTTCTTTTTAAATTTCTTGGGGTGTCTACTTTCTAGAAAGGGGTCATTTGGGGGGGTTTGGTGCTATCCTGGCATGTCAGGGCCTTCGAAACTGTGATAGGTATTGAAGAAGTGAAATGAGGAAGTTACACACCTTCTGGGTTTCAAAGTGGTCATTGGATTTCAGGCTCCTGTATGTGGCTAGGCTCCCAAAAAGTCTCACACGTGTGGTGAGAAGTAGCAGAATGTATTTTGGGGTGTAATTCCACATATACCCATAGCTTGTGCGAGAAATAAATAATTTAAATGACAACTTTGTGTAAAAAAAAAAATATATATATATATTTTTGTCATTTTCCAGAAACTTGTGGGAAAAAATAAATCTTCCATGGACTCAATATGCCTCTGAGCAGATAGTTTAGGGTGTCTACTTTCAAAAAAGGGGTCATTTGAGGGTGTTTGTACTATCCTGGTATTTTAGCACCTCAAGAAATGTGATAAGCAGTCAGAAAGTAAAAGCTGTGTAAATTCCATTATCTATTCAATAGTTTGTAGAAGTTATAACTCTCACACAAAGTATAAATATACACTTCCTGGGATTTTTTTAACTAAAAACATGTAGCAGAATACATTTTGGTCTAAATTTATGACAAAATTTTAGTTTTTGTGGATATGTTTAATGACCGAAATGAGAAAATATTGTTTTTTTTTAAAAAATCTTCAAAACATTTTTTTGTTTATAGCGCCAAAAATAAAAAGTGCACAGGTGATCAAATACCACCAAAAGAAAGCTCTATTTGTGTGAAAAAGGACATAAATTTCATTTATGTACCGTATTTCATGACCGCACAATTGTCCATTAAACTAGAGCAGCGCTGTATAGCAAAAAAATTGCAGTATTTATGCCATAGTTTGCAGACACTATAACTTTCACACAAAGCAATCAATATACACTTATTGGGATTTTTTACCAAAAACATGTAGCAGAATACATTTTGACCTAAATTTATAACTAACTTTGAGTTTACTATATATTATTTATAGCTGAATGTAAAAAATATTGTTTTTCTTCAAAATTTTCAGTCTTTTTTTGTTTATAGCATGAAAAATAAAAAGCACACAGGTGATCAAATACCACTGAAAGAAAGCTCTATTTGTGTGAAAAAAAGGTCGTAAATTTTGTTTGGGTGCAGCATTGCATGACCGCGCAATTATCAGTTAAATTAGTGCAGCACTGAGTAGCAAAAAGAGGCCTGGTCATTAAGGGGGGTAAATCCTCAGGAGTGCACGTGGTTAAGTTAGCGATAAATAGGATATATTTTATCTAAAAATATTCTGGAGAAAATAAGAAATAAAGGTTGGGAGAGCATACTTTTTTGACTTGGGATACTTTACTGTGGACACCGTGGAGTAGATTTACTAAAGACAAATTGACTGTGCACTTTGCAGGTACAGTAGCAGGTGTGCAAGAAAAAAAATGCTGTTTTTTTTATTTTCCTTGTACCCTATTGGGTATTCTCTATAATTGAAGCTTTACCCATGAGACTTAAAGGGTGCAATAGTAGGATATAAATACAGTATTTTAGATAAGATATAGTCCTATTTGGGAATTTATTCATGGACAAAAAGCTAGTATTTAATACAATATCAAATATATTATGATATTTGTTATAGTAAAGTACAGTATATATGCAACACATATTTCAGCTGTGTTGACCTAAAGTGTTGCCTCTCCTAAACCTAAAGGAGATACAGACAGATTATATACCCTAATAAATGTGAACCCTAAGTGGATGAAATTTAGTGTGCTAAAGCTCTATATATCATAAGCAATTTCCATTTTCATGGTAAAATACTGTTTTCAACTTTGAGCATTTATTACAGTCCATTTCTGGTGATCTTCTACTTTCTCTTTGCTGTCATTTCCTGCCTACATGTGCTCACTCCATGAATGGTTACCTGTCATTGGTCAGGGTGAGTTTTCCAATGGTGATAACACACGTCAAACTCAGGGTACCCAAAACAAAACAAAAAGGTGCACATTTTTCATGTGAAAAAATGCATTTCAAATACAGCAAAACACATGAAGCTTGATGCTCAAAAGGTGCACAAGCTACTTTGCCACATTTGTCAGCTGTAGGACAGCCCATTCAAATAATGGAGCTGCCCTATGTTTGTGGCATAAAAATTTGCTTTAGCGTGGTGCAATTTTGTGTTTGCAAGCTTACAGTATAAGGTGGGTTATAGTGACATTTAATTATTAATATAAAAAAAGGATTGCTTAAAATTACAGAATATATGACACAATCGTTTATATCAAATGTTGCACAAGTTTATCAAGTGTTGTAGTCCATGCTAAAACAAACTTTTAGCACATTGCTGCCCACAGCTAACGCCTTAGTCAAAACTGATTGATGCACTCAAATTAAGCGAATGGACTCTATATCTTTAAATTTAAAGGCATTGAACACTCAAATCTTTTCATTATTTTAACTATGTATTATACATATTATAGTATAGTATAGTATTATACATATTATTAGTAGAGATGAGCGAAGTATTCAAAAATTCGATTCGGCTGATTCGAGAAATAAATTCGATTCGATGCGAATATATTCGCTGCGAATTTAACTTATAAAAAGGGTGTTTCTAGGCTTCAGAGAGCCTTTATATTAGTGCAGAACACTGTACCTTTAATTTAAATACCTTTGGAGTCTGCTGGGGAAGAGAAATAATACTGTCAGTCAGTATGACATGCAGATGAGTGCCGTCGATCTTAGAATCACCGCACACATCACTCATTTGGGCAGTCACGGGGCCAAAACCAGAGTGTGGAGCCACAGTGTGGCGGTGGAGGCAGCAGCAATGGGAGGCCATACAGCACCCTATGACAAAATGGAACCCACCAGCAGTGTGAGGAGATCTGAAAGTGGCACATGGCAGAGTGTGGCGATGGAGACAGCAGCAATGGGAGGCCGTACAGGGACCCATGAAACACTCTGAACCTGGCAGCAGCATGAGGAGGCGGTACGGGGGCCCATGGCAGATTACGGGTCTGGCAGCAGCAATGGGAGGCCCGCAATCTGCCAGCACCCTATGACAAAATGGAACACACCAGCAGTGTGAGGAGACCTGAAAGTGGCACATGGCAGAGTGTGGCGATGGAGACAGCAGCAATGGGAGGCCATACAGGGACCCATGACACACTCTGGACCTGGCAGCAGCATGAGGAGGCGGTACAGGGGCCCATGGCAGATTACGGGCCTGGCAGCAGCAATGGGAGGCCCGTAATCTGCCAGCACCCTATGACAAAATGGAACCCACCAACAGTGTAAGGAGACCTGAAAGTGGCACATGGCAGAGTCTGGCGATGAGGTCAGCAGCAATGGGAGGCCGTACAGGGACCCATGACACACTCTGGACCTGGCAGCAGCAAGAGGAGGCGGTACAGGGGCCCATGGCAGAGTGGCGAAGCGTAAGCAGCTTAAATTGAAGGCCATACAGAGGCCTATGTTAAAAATAATAACATGTTTGGGGCATGATTCATGGCGGATTTAGTCAGTTGTGTCAGGAACTGGTGGTTTGAAATCCAGACTAATCTACGCCTGATTCATTTTCACAAACGTGAGTCTCTCCACACTTTGGGTGGACAGTCGTGTCCTCCGCGGAGTTACAATACCTCCTGCCGCACTAAACACGCGCTCCGATGCCACGCTACTGGCCGGGCATGACAGCCTTTCAAGGGCAAATTCAGCTAGTTGGGGCCAAAGGTCAAGTTTCGTTGCCCAGTAGTCAAGGGGATTGTCTACCTCGGTTGGCAGGGTGCTGTCCAAGTAGGCCCGAGCCTGTTGTTTGAGGTCCTGCTCCAGGTCCACCTGATGCTGCTGCTGCTGCTGCTGCTGCGGCTGGTTAGTAGTTTCCTCACTGCGCTGGTGAAGAAAGCTACTCATCATCGACTGCAGACTGAGGCAGCTGCTGCTGGTGGAGCTGCCACTGCTCCTACCACCCCACCCCTCCCCTGCTGCCATGGCAGCGGAACGCGAGCGCACAGGGCCCACAGTGTCTGAGGATGGACGTTGGCGCAGAAAGGCAGAGACCAACTGACTACATAGGTGGTTTTTATAGTACGTTATTTTGGCCTCTCTCTCAACAGGTGTGAAAAAGGCCACCATTTTTGAACGGTAGCGAGGGTCAAACAAGGTGGACAGCCAAAAGTCATCCCTCTGTCTGATGGTTATTATTCGGCTGTCGCTACGCAAGCAACCGAGCATGCTATGGGCCATTTGTGCCAAGGAATGCGAGGGACTCCCTGCCTCCATCTCCACAGCATACTGCCACGGTGCGTCTGGGTCCTCTGTCTCCTCCTCTACCAGATGCTCCTGCTCCTCCACTCCTGTCCGCTGAGTGGAAAAACCACCCATTTCACTCAATAATTCCTGAGCACCAATGTCCTCCTCTACCTCCTCCTCTTCTTACTGTCCTGCCCCCACAGGGGTCATGTGGCGTTGAGATCTGTGTGCCACGTCTACCGCACCCTGACCAGCCATTGTTAACAGCATTTGTTCCAGGACGTGCAACAGAGGAATGACGTCGTTCATCCCATAGTCCTGCCGACTCACGAATAGCGTGGCCTCCTCAAAGGGTCTGAGCAAGCGGCAGGTGTCACGCATGAGCTGCCAATGGCTGACATCTAAGTTACACAGGGGAGTACCTTTATCCGCTTGTAACATCAGGAAATCTGTGATGGCCTTTCGCTGTTCGTAAAGGCGGTCTAACATATGTAGGGTTGAATTCCACCTTGTTGCAACGTCACAGCATGAGGAGTCGGTACGGGGGCCCATGGCAGATTACGGGCCTGGCAGCAGCAATGGGAGGCCCGTAATCTGCCAGCACCCTATGACAAAATGGAACCCACCAG
Source organism: Staurois parvus (assembly GCF_062004578.1). Classification (NCBI taxonomy): domain Eukaryota; kingdom Metazoa; phylum Chordata; class Amphibia; order Anura; family Ranidae; genus Staurois; species Staurois parvus. The sequence goes on from NW_028318157.1 coordinate 6,926,599, forward strand.
CAGTGTGAGGAGACCTGAAAGTGGCACATGGCAGAGTGTGGCGATGGAGACAGCAGCAATGGGAGGCCGTACAGGGACCCATGAGAGACTCTGGACCTGGCAGCAGCATGAGGAGGCGGTACAGGGGCCCATGGCAGATTACGGGCCTGGCAGCAGCAATGGGAGGCCCGTAATCTGCCAGCACCCTATGACAAAATGGAACACACCAGCAGTGTGAGGAGACCTGAAAGTGGCACATGGCAGAGTGTGGCGATGGAGACAGCAGCAATGGGAGGCCGTACAGGGACCCATGAGAGACTCTGGACCTGGCAGCAGCATGAGGAGGCGGTACAGGGGCCCATGGCAGATTACGGGCCTGGCAGCAGCAATGGGAGGCCCGTAATCTGCCAGCACCCTATGACAAAATGGAACACACCAGCAGTGTGAGGAGACGTGAAAGTGGCACATGGCAGAGTGTGGCGATGGAGACAGCAGCAATGGGAGGCCGTACAGGGACCCATAAGAGACTCTGGACCTGGCAGCAGCATGAGGAGGCGGTACGGGGGCCCATGGCAGATTACGGGCCTGGCAGCAGCAATGGGAGGCCCGTAATCTGCCAGCACCCTATGACAAAATGGAACACACCAGCAGTGTGAGGAGACCTGAAAGTGGCACATGGCAGAGTGTGGCGATGGAGACAGCAGCAATGGGAGGCCGTACAGGGACCCATGAGAGACTCTGGACCTGGCAGCAGCATGAGGAGGCGGTACGGGGGCCCATGACATATTACGGGCCTGGCAGCAGCATGAGGAGGCGGTACAGGGGCCCATGGCAGATTACGGGCCTGGCAGCAGCAATGGGAGGCCCATAATCTGCCAGCACAATATGACAAAATGGAACCCACCAGCAGTGTGAGGAGACCTGAAAGTGGCACATGGCAGAGTGTGGCGATGGAGACAGCAGCAATGGGAGGCCGTACAGGGACCCATGAGAGACTCTGGACCTGGCAGCAGCATGAGGAGGCGGTACAGGGGCCCATGGCAGATTTCGGGCCTGGCAGCAGCAATGGGAGGCCCGTAATCTGCCAGCACCCTATGACAAAATGGAACCCACCAGCAGTGTGAGGAGACCTGAAAGTGGCACATGGCAGAGTGTGGCGATGGAGACAGCAGCAATGGGAGGCCGTACAGGGACCCATGAGAGACTCTGGACCTGGCAGCAGCATGAGGAGGAGGTACAGGGGCCCATGGCAGATTACGGGCTTGGCAGCAGCAATGGGAGGCCCGTAATCTGCCAGCACCCTATGACAAAATGGAACACACCAGCAGTGTGAGGAGACCTGAAAATGACACATGGCAGAGTGTGGCGATGGAGACAGCAGCAATGGGAGGCCGTACAGGGACCCATGAGAGACTCTGGACCTGGCAGCAGCATGAGGAGGAGGTACAGGGGCCCATGGTAGATTACGGGCCTGGCAGCAGCAATGGGAGGCCCGTAATCTGCCAGCACCCTATGACAAAATGGAACCCACCAGCAGTGTGAGGAGACGTGAAAGTGGCACATGGCAGACTGTGGCGATGGAGACAGAAGCAATGGGAGGCCGTACAGGGACCCATGAGGGACTCTGGACCTGGCAGAAGCATGAGGAGGCGGTACGGGGGCCCATGGCAGATTACGGGCCTGGCAGCAGCAATGGGAGGCCCGTAATCTGCCAGCACCCTATGACAAAATGGAACACACCAGCAGTGTGAGGAGACCTGAAAGTGGCACATGGCAGAGTGTGGCGATGGAGACAGCAGCAATGGGAGGCCGTACAGGGACCCATGAGAGACTCTGGACCTGGCAGCAGCATGAGGAGGCGGTAGGGGGGCCCATGACAGATTAAGGGCCTGGCAGCAGCAATGGGAGGCCCGTAATCTGCCAGCACCCTATGACAAAATGGAACCCACCAGCAGTGTGAGGAGACCTGAAAGTGGAATATGGCAGAGTGTGGCGATGGAGACAGCAGCAATGGGAGGCCGTGCAGGGACCCATGACAGATTACAGGCCTGGCAGCAGCATGAGGAGGCGGTACGGGGGCCCATGGCAAATTACGGGCCTAGCAGCAGCAATGGGAGGCCCGTAATCTGCCAGCACCCTGTGACAAAATGGAACACACCAGCAGTGTGAGGAGACCTGAAAGTGGCACATGGCAGAGTGTGGCGATGGAGACAGCAGCAATGGGAGGCCGTACAGGGACCCATGAGAGACTCTGGACCTGGCAGCAGCATGAGGAGGCGGTACAGGGGCCCATGGCAGATTACGGGCCTGGCAGCAGCAATGGGAGGCCCGTATTCTGCCAGCACCCTATGACAAAATAGAACCCACCAGCAGTGTGAGGAGACCTGAAAGTGGCACATGGCAGAGTGTGGCGATGGAGACAGCAGCAATGGGAGGCCGTACAGGGACCCATGAGAGACTCTGGACCTGGCAGCAGCATGAGGAGGCGGTACAGGGGCCCATGGCAGATTACGGGCCTGGCAGCAGCAATGGGAGGCCCGTAATCTGCCAGCACCCTATGACAAAATGGAACACACCAGCAGTGTGAGGAGACCTGAAAGTGGCACATGGCAGAGTGTGGCGATGGAGACAGCAGCAATGGGAGGCCGTACAGGGACCCATGAGAGACTCTGGACCTGGCAGCAGCATGAGGAGGCGGTACAGGGGCCCATGGCAGATTACGGGCCTGGCAGCAGCAATGGGAGGCCCGTAATCTGCCAGCACCCTATGACAAAATGGAACACACCAGCAGTGTGAGGAGACCTGAAAGTGGCACATGGCAGAGTGTGGCGATGGAGACAGCAGCAATGGGAGGCCGTACAGGGACCCATGAGAGACTCTGGACCTGGCAGCAGCATGAGGAGGCGGTACAGGGGCCCATGGCAGATTATGGGCCTGGCAGCAGCAATGGGAGGCCCGTAATCTGCCAGCACCCTATGACAAAATGGAACACACCAGCAGTGTGAGGAGACCTGAAAGTGGCACATGACAGAGTGTGGCGATGGAGACAGCAGCAATGGGAGGCCGTACAGGGACCCATGAGAGACTCTGGACCTGGCAGTAGCATGAGGAGGCGGTACGGGGGCCCATGACAGATTACGGGCCTGGCAGCAGCAATGGGAGGCCCGTAATCTGCCAGCACCCTATGACAAAATAGAACCCACCAGCAGTGTGAGGACACCTGAAAGTGGCACATGGCAGAGTGTGGCGATGGAGACAGCAGCAATGGGAGGCCGTACAGGGACCCATGAGAGACTCTGGATCTGGCAGCAGCATGAGGAGGCGGTACGGGGGCCCATGACAGATTACGGGCCTGGCAGCAGCAATGGGAGGCCCGTAATCTGCCAGCACCCAATGACAAAATGGAACCCACCAGCAGTGTGAGGAGACCTGAAAGTGGCACATGGCAGAGTGTGGCGATGGAGACAGCAGCAATGGGAGGCCGTACAGGGACCCATGACAGATTACGGGCCTGGCAGCAGCATGAGGAGGCGGTACAGGGGCCCATGGCAGATTACGGGCCTGGCAGCAGCAATGGGAGGCCCGTAATCTGCCAGCACCCTATGACAAAATGGAACCCACCAGCAGTGTGAGGAGACCTGAAAGTGGCACATGGCAGAGTGTGGCGATGGAGACAGCAGCAATGGGAGGCCGTACAGGGACCCATGAGAGACTCTGGACCTGGCAGCAGCATGAGGAGGCGGTACGGGGGCCCATGGCAGATTACGGGCCTGGCAGCAGCAATGGGAGGCCCGTAATCTGCCAGCACCCTATGACAAAATGGAACACACCAGCAGTGTGAGGAGACCTGAAAGTGGCACATGGCAGAGTGTGGCGATGGAGACAGCAGCAATGGGAGGCCGTACAGGGACCCATGAGAGACTCTGGACCTGGCAGCAGCATGAGGAGGCGGTACGGGGGCCCATGACAGATTATGGGCCTGGCAGAAGCAATGGGAGGCCCGTAATCTGCCAGCACCCTATGACAAAATGGAACCCACCAGCAGTGTGAGGAGACCTGAAAGTGGCACATGGCAGAGTGTGGCGATGGAGACAGCAGCAATGGGAGGCCGTACAGGGACCCATGAGAGACTCTGGACCTGGCAGCAGCATGATCAGGCGGTACAGGGGGACCATGGCAGATTACGGGCCTGGCAGCAGCAATGGGAGGCCCGTAATCTGCCAGCACCCTATGACAAAATGCAACACACCAGCAGTGTGAGGAGACCTGAAAGTGGCACATGGCAGAGTGTGGCGATGGAGACAGCAGCAATGGGAGGCCGTACAGGGACCCATGAGAGACTCTGGACCTGGCAGCAGCATGAGGAGGTGGTACAGGGGCCCATGGCAGATTACGGGCCTGGCAGCAGCAATGGGAGGCCCGTAATCTGCCAGCACCCTATGACAAAATGGAACCCACCAGCAGTGTGAGGAGACCTGAAAGTGGCACATGGCAGAGTGTGGCGATGGAGACAGCAGCAATGGGAGGCCGTACAGGGACCCATGAGAGACTCTGGACCTGGCAGCAGCATGAGGAGGCGGTACAGGGGCCCATGGCAGATTTCGGGCCTGGCAGCAGCAATGGGAGGCCCGTAATCTGCCAGCACCCTATGACAAAATGGAACACACCAGCAGTGTGAGGAGACCTGAAAGTGGCACATGGCAGATTGTGGCGATGGAGACAGCAGCAATGGGAGGCCGTACAGGGACCCATGAGAGACTCTGGACCTGGCAGCAGCATGAGGAGGCGGTACAGGGGCCCATGGCAGATTACGGGCCTGGCAGCAGCAATGGGAGGCCCGTAATCTGCCAGCACCCTATGACAAAATGGAACACACCAGCAGTGTGAGGAGACCTGAAAGTGGCACATGGCAGAGTGTGGCGATGGAGACAGCAGCAATGGGAGGCCGTACAGGGACCCATGAGAGACTCTGAACCTGGCAGCAGCATGAGGAGGCGGTACGGGGGCCCATGGCAGATAACGGGCCTGGCAGCAGCAATGGGAGGCCCGTAATCTGCCAGCACCCTATGACAAAATGGAACACACCAGCAGTGTGAGGAGACCTGAAAGTGGCACATGGCAGAGTGTGGCGATGGAGACAGCAGCAATGGGAGGCCGTACAGGGACCCATGAGAGACTCTGGACCTGGCAGCAGCATGAGGAGGCGGTACGGGGGCCCATGACAGATTACGGGCCTGGCAGCAGCAATGGGAGGCCCGTAATCTGCCAGCACCCTATGACAAAATGGAACCCACCAGCAGTGTGAGGAGACCTGAAAGTGGCATATGGCAGAGTGTGGCGATGGAAACAGCAGCAATGGGAGGCCGTACAGGGACCCATGAGAGACTCTGGACCTGGCAGCAGCATGAGGAGGCGGTACAGGGGCCCATGGCAGATTACGGGCCTGGCAGCAGCAATGGGAGGCCCGTAATCTGCCAGCACCCTATGACAAAATGGAACCCACCAGCAGTGTGAGGAGACCTGAAAGTGGCACATGGCAGAGTGTGGCGATGGAGACATGGGCCCCCTGGCCACGCTTGACTTTCTGGCCACATAGTCGACATACGGCTACGTTTACTTCCTCGGGCGGCTTGACGAAAAATTGCCACACCGCCGAGTAGGAAACTTTGCCCCCGCTACTCCTCACTGGCTGACTGCTACTTCCTCCGTGCACACCGGCACCACTACTGGCCGTGGTGGTAGGCTGCAGTGGAGCTGGTGCTCTACTCCATGGCCGTTTGCCTCCACTGACACTGCTGCGACCCTGCTGCCTCCTGGGCAACCCACCGACTGTTTTGCTCGCTGCCAAGCTGGCACCCTCTTCTCCTGATGATGCGGAAGCAATAGCCTGATGACGACGAGGCTGCCAAGTGCGATCAGCCTCATCATCATCAATTAGGGTCTCCGCCTCACTACTAGCCCCCTCGGCTGCGTGTGGGTCAGGAAACAGACCTGTCTCTAGACCGGCTACCGAGCCACTCTCCTCACCAGTACTTCTTCGCCTGGCTGCTGAAGAGGCGGATGTCTCCCCCCGTCCCTGACCGCCCTCTGTTAGCTCTTCCTCACTGTACAGTGGGGCTGAGCCCACAGCATGCGATACTTCGCTTGGTGAGGGAACACCAAAGGACAGGGGCAGGTAGAGGACACGTGATTTCAGTGGGCTTGCTCCCGGGCCATGCCAACTAACGGTTGTGTCTGACGTACCCACCGACCGTTGGCTGTAGGTGTCAGAGGTGACCTGGGAAGAGGAAGACGACCGAGCCAACCAATCGATGACGGCAGGGTTGTCGGTGGAGACATGACCACTGGATGACACCGGGAGCACTGGCCTCTGGCTGCGACTAGTGCTGCCTCGACCCCTTCCTCTGCTGCCACGTCTGCTCGCTCCTAAAACATTGCCTCCTCTGCCACTCCTCTGCGTGTTGTCTGACATACTCTTTAATTCAACGATTCTGTGTCCCTGAGTAACAATTCTGTGTCCCTCAGTAACAATTCTGTGTCCCTCAGTAAAAATTCTGTGTCCCTCAGTAACAATTCTGTGTCCCTGAGTAACAATTCTGTGTCCCTCAGTAACAATTCTGTGTCCCTCAGTAACAATTCTGTGTCTGTCCCTGAGTAACAATTCTGTGTCCCTGAGTAACAATTCTGTGTCCCTCAGTAACAATTCTGTGTCCCTCAGTAACAATTCTGTGTCCCTGAGTAACAATTCTGTGTCCCTCAGTAACAATTCTGTGTCCCTCAGTAACAATTCTGTGTCCCTCAGTAACAATTCTGTGTCTGTCCCTGAGTAACAATTCTGTGTCCCTCAGTAACAATTCTGTGTCTGTCCCTGAGTAACAATTCTGTGTCCCTGAGTAACAATTCTGTGTCCCTGAGTAACAATTCTGTGTCCCTCAGTAACAATTCTGTGTCCCTCAGTAACAATTCTGTGTCTGTCCCTGAGTAACAATTCTGTGTCCCTGAGTAACAATTCTGTGTCCCTGAGTAACAATTCTGTGTCCCTCAGTAACAATTCTGTGTCCCTCAGTAACAATTCTGTGTCTGTCCCTCAGTAACAATTCTGTGTCCCTCAGTAACAATTCTGTGTATGTCCCTGAGTAACAATTCTGTGTCCCTGAGTAACAATTCTGTGTCCCTGAGTAACAATTCTGTGTCCCTCAGTAACAATTCTGTGTCTGTCCCTGAGTAACAATTCTGTGTCCCTGAGTAACAATTCTGTGTCCCTCAGTAACAATTCTGTGTCCCTCAGTAACAATTCTGTGTCTGTCCCTGAGTAACAATTCTGTGTCCCTGAGTAACAATTCTGTGTCCCTGAGTAACAATTCTGTGTCCCTCAGTAACAATTCTGTGTCTGTCCCTGAGTAACAATTCTGTGTCTGTCCCTGAGTAACAATTCTGTGTCCCTGAGTAACAATTCTGTGTCTGTCCCTGAGTAACAATTCTGTGTCCCTCAGTAACAATTCTGTGTCCCTCAGTAACAATTCTGTGTCTGTCCCTGAGTAACAATTCTGTGTCTGTCCCTGAGTAACAATTCTGTGTCTGTCCCTGAGTAACATTTCTGTGTCTGTCCCTGAGTAACAATTCTGTGTCCCTCAGTAACAATTCTGTGTCCCTCAGTAACAATTCTGTGTCCCTCAGTAACAATTCTGTGTCTGTCCCTGAGTAACAATTCTGTGTCTGTCCCTGAGTAACAATTCTGTGTCCCTAAGTAACGGTTCTGTGTCCCTAAGTAACGGTTCTGTGTCCCTAAGTAACGATTGTGTGTCCCTAAGTAACGGTTCTGTGTCCCTAAGTAACGGTTCTGTGTCCCTAAGTAACGGTTCTGTGTCCCTAAGTAACGATTCTGTGGCCCTAACTCTGTCCCTCAATACAGACAGGTGGTCTGTCTCTCTTGAATGACTGGAGGCTAATGGAGAATTCTAAAATGGCCGCAATTTATAGCTCGACCATTACACAGTGCTGGCTGGCTGCTGGTTGGCTAATGCGATCACATGTCATGAATGAATGCATTATGGGTCAGCGCGCCTTGTCTGCGCGCCTTCCCAGAGATCCCCGCTCCGTCGCCGCACATGTCGCCGCCATTTTTGGAAAAATTTCGTTTCGCGCATCCGAAGTCTGCTAATTTTCGGATTCGGCGCGAATCAAAATTTTCCTAATATTCGAAACGAATTCCACTTCGCCAAGTTCGATTCGCTCATCTCTAATTATTAGTATTATAGTATATACATTCCCGGTGATTGGCTCACATGTTGTGGTTTTAGTTTGTAGTATAATGGCTGATCAATTCCTCTATCTCTATATATTGCTGCAGCTAGCCTGTCCCTATTCACAGATGGGACAGGCAACTTCTTGTTCCGGGTCACACAAGGTCCAGTGCATTAGCTCTGTGTTGCATCACAAATGTCAGAATGCAAATTATATAAAACTCTGCATGGTCTTAATTGTGTATTGTTCTATGTGTTTGTGTCTTAGTCAGATCTAATTACTGTTTCACAGGAAGAGTTGGTTCTCACACTACAGATAATGGTCATTATTGTTATATAGGATTTATATAGCACTAAAATAAACACAGTACATTTACAATGAAGTTAAAGACAAGAACGTTAGGATTGCCATACTTGTGTATATTTACAATCTGAAGGTTTTATCTGGTTCTCTTTCTGGTTGCCTCTTTTTCCACAGTAAAATTTGGAAAAACCCTATGGGGTTGATTTACTAAAACTGGAGAGTCCAGAATCTGGTGCACCTCTGCACAGAAACAGCTTCCAGGTTTTTTTTGTCAAAGCTTAACTGAACAAGCTAAAGTGAGAAGTTGATTGTCTACCATGCACAGCTGCACCAGAATTTGCACGCTCCAGTCTTAGTAAATAGACCCAAATGTTTTGTTAGAACAGACATGGGGTTTGCAAGTGCAGTTGCACTAATTTACCCCAGCGCTTAGTAAATGTGGTAAAGCTGTGCTGATTTCCATCAGTCAGTCATGTGCAACCAAAAATACTTTATTTTTCTTGCACCTAATTGGATATTCTTCAAAAAGTGAAGTTTTACCCCATTGACATTTGTTAGTGAAAAAGGAGTCTATTTGTCTTTAGTAAATCAATACTACAGTGTTCAAATCTGATGTACAAATATTAAATAAAAGTGTGAGCACAGTGTAGACATGGTTAATTATGTTGAACATTACTTCACAGTCCCCTCCTAAACAATACAAAGTAGAAAGAGCATGTGAGGATTTTAAGCAAGTAAAAGACACTTAAAAATTTAATCAGCATTTTTTAAACTTATACCCTATTAATAGGAACATATATCAAATATTCAGATTCAGAAAACTCTATCTATCCCAAAGGGAAATTATTAAGATACAATTACATTTATTGAAGACAACACAAAATCACAAAAACAAACAGAAACAAGACAGAAAAACAACAATAAAATTACCAATAACAGCAATGAATTCTGAATAAAACAAAATTAACACTGCACTCTAATACACCATACCATCCTATTAAAATACTACATAGAATAAATAACACAGATTAAAAAAATAAGAGAAAATCAAACTACCAAAATGCAAATATTACACCACTTTAGCAATACCCAAATCATAGTTAATCTAATACCAACATGATATAAAAACTACATAAAAATCTGGATCATAGACCAGATTAAATCCTCACATTGAGCACTCACAGAAATTAATTATATAATTTGATGGCCACAGGCAAATATGATTTCCTGTGTCGCTCTGTGGTGCATCGTGGTTGCAACAATCTATTACTGATGGTACTCCTAAGACTGACCAGTGTATTGTGGAGTGGGTGGGAGGAGTTGTCCAAGACTGAATGTACCTTGGACAACATTCTCCTCTCTAACACTGTTGTTAAAGACTCAAACTCCAATCCAACATTACTGCCCTTTCTAATCAGTTTGTTGAGTTTGTTGTGTCAGCCATCCTAACCCTGCTTCCCCAGCATGCCACCACATACTTGAGAGCACTGGCTACCACAGACTTATAAAAAAAATCTTCAGTATAGTATAAAGTAGGAGTTATCCTAGTTTGGCTGTGGAAATACACTTCAAATTTCAGGCAGAACTAGAAATAGAAAGGCCGAAAAAAATTCAGTTTTTTTCAAAGCCTTTTATTTTATTGGAAAAATAAAATAAGTGTGGAATATGTTCTTTTACAATGATAAATAACATATTGTTGACATTGTATTCATACTATATAACATGAAGATCTTAATGAAAAATGTCTGAGACTTTATGTAAAGTTTTACATTATTGTAAGTTATCTCAGCTGGCAAGCAAAGCCTGGAATACAGTCTGAGCAACAATGCACTTTTTATTGCAGTCCTCAAACAAGATAAATATACATTTCCACTAGGCCACTAGGGCACAGGAGAAATACTTCAGTTTAATTTTCTTGTGGACTCCATCTTGGTCCTCCTACAGTTGAGTGTTTGTTGGGATACAGTAGATGATAGTTTCTGTCCTTTCAGGCCTTAACTGACAGGTAAGCGAGTACATTTCTTTGACAAATTTGTTTATCTTTATAAGCTTTAATTGATTCCTATTAATGTTTTCCACAACCACAGCATAATGTTTACCTATAGTCTGCTCAATAAATTGGCTTTTCTTTTCCTGCTCTCAGTAAAATAGTGAGACCAATATCTAGAGTTTGGAGACATTTCCACAGTGCAATTTCTGCTGAGAGCAAAGCTGCAATTTGCAAATATTGTGAGAAGAAATATTCTTTTCCAAATGCTACAAGAATAACAAAGCACATTCTTGCATGCCAGAGGTGCCTTAAAGACATTACAATACTTTTACGGAATAAAATGATGAGGGCCAGAATGACAGTACAAGTAGCACTTAGTTCCCTCAAGAGTTCTCATTCCAGAAACATTCTTTCTGCTGCTTCTGTACCATCACAAAGTGTTTCTTCACCAGCAGCATCTTCAAGGAAGGGTTACAAACAACAGCCTCCCAAAATTACACAATCCCTTAATTTATAGATAAAATGACACTTGAGAATCAGGTGAACATTGATCAAGCTCTTCATACAGCAATATATGCTTCTGGATCAGCATTGTCAATAATTGAAAATGCATATTAGAAGGAAGCTTTTACATTATTATGAGGAAATGGTGGTGGTGGGGGGTGGGGGGGAGTTACTTGTTCTCAAGTATAGTTGAAATGTTCTTAACATATACAGTCCTTGTTATTCCATTTGAAATAAAATCACAATTTTAAAATACAAGTTTATTTACTGAATAAACTGTACTTTTATTTCAAGCATAACACTTTTATATATTGTAGACTGTATTTTACATTCCCAGTATACCAAAATAACTCTCAATTTGTAAAATGACTCCACTCCACTTTTTTAATTTTTCTGAGAATTGTAATTTTTTCTGTGAAAAACAGGCCATTTTTTCCCATAGCTTCAAAATTTCCAGAAATCTTTAGGCATAACGAAATTACATGGAGTGTCTTTGCAAGCTTACTAGGTGTTCCTGTGTTGGGTGCAGTGTATATACGTAAAAAAAACTTGCTCTAAGAATTAAACACAATAAAAATTAACAACAAAGCAGCATGTACATTTGAAGGCAAATAATGATAAAATGTGAACTAATGCAGCGCTAATCAAACATAAATCTTATTAAACAAAAATTGTGATAAGAGTCCATATAGGTTTTCAGATAAATAAAGCTGGTGTGTGAAAGGAAAGATCCAATCCAGAATCTGTCACTATCCACCCAAATAGAATAGCCTCTTACCAGAACATTTGACCGCCCAAAGGATCAGTCAAAAGGAGCAATATGGTATATCCACTGGTACAGCAATAGGTCCTCAATAGGAATTCACTCCAGAGCAAAAAGGGTTACTTCTCCAAATGCAATGAGCTTTCCAAATAGCAGAATCTCCCATCAAATGGTAGCAGAACACATAGAGAAACAAAGCCAACTCATAGTGTAGTATTAGAATTAAAACCAGTAAATGTATTTAAGTTACACGTACATGAATGAATTTATAAGCCAGCATGGTAAAAAAAGGATTGTTCCAAACCAACAAGATAGCCGCTGTCCCTCCAGAGTGGTATGATGTCACATGGCATTGCTCCTCCCTAATTATTCCATCATCAAAAGACGTCATCAGGGGCGTGGCCAAACGTTCTGGTAAGAGGCCAATCTATTTGGGTGGATGGTGAATGTTTCTGGATTGGATCTTTTCTTTCACACACCAACTTTATTTATCTGAAAACCTATATGGACTTTGTGTAATAAGATTTATGTTTGATTAGTGCTGCATTTGTTCATATTTTATCATTATGGGTACAGTGTATGTTTGTACTAATGATGTATGTGAAGATTTTAATTGAGAAGTTATGGTATAATCAAATTTCTGGGTCTTCTCCTGAGTTGATTGAACAACATTAACACTCACTAAATATCCTGCAAATCCCATGGCAAGGTGCTGTAAACAGACAGATCGACAAGGAAATTGTGTCATATCATGATAACAGAACATAGATGAACTAGAAAAGACCTCTTGGCTTCTTTCAAGAATTTTCTGTATTTCTCCCCACATAAATATGTCTTATTTTCTTTATCTATTCCAGCATGAATATGACTGTGATATTCTTTCAGCTCCAGAAGAAGGAAACCCAGCGAGTTAAAGAAGCTTAGCACCTGGGATGGAAAAAGCATAGAGGTAATCATGCAGATTAAATTCTATATTTTATTCATTTCTTTACTGAAGTGGTTCACTATGTAAGATATCTCTATTCGTAGCTTGCAGTATAAATGTACATACTGATACTGAATAGTACTGGAGTTTTGCGTTGATGTAAGGATGTTGCTGTCAATGTCAGGCAAATGACAGGATCCAGTTTGAACTTTACATATTTACATGTATTTTTATTCTTTTTCTCTGAATTTGAAAAACAATCACGTATTACTCAGCACTTTTCCCAGCACACTGAACTAGTGCATTTTTTGAAATGGTAAGATATATGTGAAACAAGATTGAAAGCAATATTACTGGAAAAGCTTAGATTAAAGAAAGCTTGTATTCTGTCCATGCAGAGCAAAGTAATAGGTTCACCTAAAGGCATTGTACACTTTCAAATGTTTTATTTGGTTTAACTAGGTATTAGTGTAGTTATATTCCATGTGCTGTTTGTTTGCCTTACCTTGTAATGATGGACCCACATGTTGTGGCTGATGTTTGTATTATCATGGCTGATTGATTTCCCTATGTCCATGGTTTGCTACAGCTAGTCTCACCCTATTCACCAAAGGGACAAGACAATTTCCTGTTCCGGGTCACAGTGTCCAATGCATGTATTTCCATCCACTCTGTGTCTCATCACAAATGTGCAAGTGCTTATTCAATTTAAAATAATCTCCCAAGCTGTACTGTAAGTTCTCTATGTCTGTGAATGTTCTGTCTGCTTGTGGTTGTGTCAGGTCTAATTATTGTGTAGCACTCACCCACACGGCACCAGATTGAGGGACCCATGGATTACAGGATATGTGGTTTCTTCACAGGAAATGTTAGTTCTCAGACTACAGACAGAGGCCATGCATTAACCCGTGCAGTGCCATGCTTCATGTTAGAAAATTCTGACACAGCGATGTCAATATTTACTCTACTATAGACTGTGCGTAGTGAGCAAAAAATGACACTATGCACATCTTATGCAGGTGAAAAAACACAAGATGCAGGTAGGAATGTTTATAATGTCTTTAATAGCCATTTGCTTACCCCCTTTTTTCATTCAATCTACCGATTGACCTGTTTGCTCTGTAATCCCTCAGGAGTAAAGTGAAACAACCACAACTGCTCAGCAATTGTAACCTCCCTTTTTTCTCATGACAGGTTTTCCTTAAAGCCCAAAATTTGTCAGCCAAAAAAATGAAATGTATGTATGTTGCCCCCTTCTCCATGTGCAGCATATGCTTTTTGTGTCTAAGGAGGATCTAATAGAGATAAAAACTAAGTTTGAATCAAGGTATTGCTGGTTCCCCCCCCTTCATTTCTGGATGTAATGACCGGTCCCACACAGGAGCTCTTCTTGTTGATCTCTGAACTGTCATATCACCACCCCTGTAACTTACATCATTACTAACAATCTAGGGCCAGAAGTCACAGCTTTTGGCACAGGAGAGAATAGGATGAAAGAACAAGCTGTGCTGCATGACCATGAGATGAGCTAGGTATCCCCCTCTATTAGATTCCCCCAGATAAAGCATGCATGATATTTTTGATATGTTCGGGAGGGGGGACAAGCTTGGCATATTTGGCCAGAATGAAGTTTAGTTTCAAGTAACAAAAGTTTGCTCAGAAAGAATTTCATTTATATCAGATTATAGGCCATTCATCTCCACAGCATTTATCTATTTATTATATTACAAGTACTTATAAAGCACCATGGTTAGGATTCGAACCAATGATCCTAGTGCTGCTAGGCAGAAGTGCTAACTACTTAGCCACTGTGCTGTCCAACTGCAGCCATTTCATGTTAAACAAACCAACCAAAAACACTGAAATTTGAAATAGAGTGCCAAGTTCGCAGATCACTGAGCTCAGTTGCAAAATCGTTTTCAGTGTCTGATGACGAATTTCCCCAGGAATCATTATCATCCAATTCTGAAAGTAGTTCTAATTTACTATCGCTGGTTTAAAACCGCTTTTGACCTAAAGGAATGTTTTTTGGACGCCATTGATGATTCTGTTTCCAGGCAGAAAGAACGGTAAAAATGCAGGCAGGTCACAGGACAAAGCACTCAGGACAAAATGTATGTGAAATGGTTTGATACAGTAATGTAATACTATCAGATTTTAGCATAATGAGTGAATTTTTACATTTTTGAAATTCCCGCTGGTTCCACCGCCCGTACGTACCGACGCTCACAGGGAACGGAACCTTGATTGGCTGGAGGTCATGGCCAGGGACGCTGCAGTAGGGACATTGCAGGACAAGGTAAGTTCTCAAGGAATCACTGGAGAAGCGCTGCAGTGTAAATCCCAAGTGTAGCCTGGGGTTACCGCTTATGGTACTGAAAGTTAACCCCGAGCTACACTCGGAAATACAGCCAGGGGGGTTAAAGTGACCCAGTCACTCAGTGTGAAAGCAGAACTAAAAATAAAAATTATTGTAAAAAATTATAGCAGAAGCAGTTTTTAGTAGAGAATACTTTAGTGTTTTTTTCTGTCAAAATACCTGTTTGCCAACAAATGTTTTGTGTACACTGCCTGTGGCACATGGACTGTGTATTGTACACTCCAAGCCCATTAGTGTCATCTGTAAGATGCTGAGAACGGATGTAGAGCCCAGAATTATATTGTTTCAGAACACATTTGTAGGAGGTACATCATCAGTGGCCAACCCAACTGTCAACGAGAGAAGATGTGAGACCCAGAAGAAGAGTAGGAAAAGACGACACTAGTGCTGAACAAGGCAATGAGAAGTAGTATGGACCTTCCATGGAGGAGAGCATACAAAGGGGTATGTGCTAGAAAAAATGTACATTATGGCAAATACTCTTGGCCACACTGCAGATTTAGTGTCTATTTTTTTTTTAAATATCAAAAAACCATACCTGCATAATGTAAGTGTACAATCACCTGTCCTGCTGTCCGTTCCTACACTGTTTGCTCTGTGCCAAATCTTATGTTTAACACTTCCATGTGTGTTGGATTTCTGAGTTCCCAGCCATGCGCTGAGCCCTGTAATGACGAAGACAGCAACCAGGGTACACAGTGAGGGACCAATTACCTGTGTGTCAAAAGTGAAGAAGCCCTTGTTCTGCAAGATCCTGAAGACCAGAGGAATGTTTGGCTGGACAGATGTGTATAAACATCTTCTTTTACAATTGATTCTTTTTGACAATTTTTAACTCTGTGACAGTCACTGTAACAAGACCCTTGAATGAATGGTTTTTGTTTCCTAGATTAAAAAACCTAGATTAAATGTCCCTCAACATGGACTTAACAATAACATATACATTTTCTGTGACAGAGATTTTCCTAATCCCCCAATATAAACCTTTATTACAGCCAAACAGAAAGACTTTGAAGTGTACATTTTATGGCCAGCTCAGTTAAAAAAAATGTCAACCTGACACAGGAGCAACTAGTAAAGCACATTGGTACCCTAAGAATATACAAATTTCCTGTAAGCAGGATTCCAGGAGGATGTGAATATACAACCATCATGGTGGACGTATTACTGATAAACATTGCAGTTGCACACTGACCTTCATTTCATACTGACCTTCAATGTAGGCATTTGGAGTCAGCATCAAATGTAATCAGCATCAAACATAAGGCAACAGGACATGTCCTACCCTGCAATGTTATGATTATCTGGTCTCATTCACTGGAACAAAAACTATAGCTAAATACACAGATTAAATACATGCATGAGAGCTGTTTTGCCTGCCAAAGAGATTTGTATTTCTGTCCATCCAGTGATCAAATGTATACAGCCCTGTCACATGGTATAGCCCTGCCTGGCAGGGAAAGGGGTCTGATCTTTCTGCAGTTTCACTTATACTTACAGATCTCCTCCCCACCCTGTCAATGAACAGTGAATTGAGAAGCAGCACACTGATCAGCTCCTCTGTCACTTTTCGCTTTCCTCCCATTGGTATGCTTCTTCCACTGCAACGCAAATATTGGCTCATTGAGCTGCTTCTCACTCTTTCTTTCTAAGCTCTGCTCTACAGTAGACTGCAAGAGACTGAGGACAAGTAAAACTGTGTGTAAAATTTCAGCCACTGGATTTCTGTGGCAAAAGAATGTGAATTCTTGCTGCTGGAATGACCAGGATATGTGATCAGTAGCAGCCACACAGACAATTTGAACTAATGGTTGTCTGACAGCAGCCACTGCTGATTGCATGAATCCAGACACAGAGCGATTAGCTGTAGTTTGGGACAGATGTCTGAGCCTAGATGCAGTCAGCTGCATCCAGGCTCAAACATCTGAGTTTTGCCTGCTGTAAATATTTCATAATTACCAGTAGAAGCCAGCAGGTGGAGCACTATTAAAGGATGTAAAACAGTTTAAAAGTGTATATCCTTAAAAACAGTCAGTTAAATTGGTCTCAAACCACTATAGCTTTGCTTTAATAATAATTAGAAATGGTTGGTCTTTGTTCATAACGCAGAAACATAGCAGTGCAGAGACAGCTTACATAACATTATTCTAATTTTTAAATATGTATAATCTAGTCACTTAAGCAGCAATACAGATTTGTATAGGCAAATCTTTAGTTTATTGATTTAGTCTCACTGAATTGTATTTTGTATTTTGCGTAAGTGTTTTTGTTAATTTATTGAAAGCAATATAAATGTCATGGCACTTTTAGTGCTTAAACAGTAAAACATGATTAGTAATAATTTATATTGCTGTGTGGCAAAACAGTTATTTCATTTATTTTGACTGGGAAGCAGCTTAGAAAAGATATGATTAAAATACAATTATACAAAATAATTAGAGGTCTAGAAAAATACAAAAGCTCAGTGAGTAAAATGGTACATTTATATGACAGACACAAGATAAAAATTAGTATAAAAGCTGTATTCATTTCCTCACATAGAAATGAATATAAAAAAGGCTTTTTACAAGTGACAAGGAACAAAGTATGTATAGAATTGAATAAGAACTCTCCAGTAAACAGAAATGTAATAGGTAACTTTGAATTACTGAACTTTGCATCTAAGCTTTGCTCTTGCACTGACATACTAGATAAGCCTTATGGCGGCTGATGTATTTAAATCTGAAGAGCAACAACTGAACAAAAATTGGAGTTGTTCTCAAACCCAGTCAATTAGGTTTCACCTTTCATTTTATGTATGCTGCTCCGCTGCATACGTCTACTGAGGACACCATTTGTGGCTACTTCTTCAAGTAAAAGGAAAGTGGAGGCATTGGTCTTGAACATGTTGCATGGGGCATAATTTATTTTTTGTTTACAAACATTTTTTATTGAATAAGTTTGGTTGACAATACAAAGGACGATTCAACTGACAATAATATCATACAAGTGATCACAGATTCCATAAAATACAGTCATCATAAGGATGAATAGTTTGGGGTAGAAAATTTGTACCATGTACAAAAAACCTTCGAAAGACAGTCTAATACAGTAATCTGCTATCATAGAATTACTAGCCATAGTTTATCGGACATTTATCCAACCAACTGAGAGATGATAAAATTACAAAAATACCGCCGATTAATCTGGGAGCCAATATAAAACCTATGGATCCCATTTAGCATCAAAGGGGGTTTTGGAATCATTATGTGTGTGAAAGATCTTTTCCATTCGGATAATGTGGTCTTCTTTGGAAATCACTTGGGCATAGGGCGTAATTTATCACCTGGCGATCTTACCATTAACACACTTTCTGTCCTAGGGTAGAGCTCTTCATAAAAAAGAACAAGAGTGACACAATTCGCAGGGACATCTCCGCTGCTCAGACTTCCACCCCACCTATCAACTCTCACGCGGTAACCCCCTCAACACCCTTCTCCCTTGGCCTCACCACAGTCCAGACCTCCACTCCACCTAACAACCCTCACACTGAAGCCCCCTCAACACTCCACTCCTTCGACCTTACTACCATTGAGGAGGTCACTAAGGTCTTCTCTGAAGCCCGCCTCACCACCTGCCCCCTCAACCCTGTCCCCTCACAACTCCTACTATCTCCCTCCTCCTCCATCCTACGCTCCCTCACCCACATCTTTAATCTCTCCCTCTCTTCTGGCGCATTCCCCTCCACTCTGAAGCACGCTGACATCACTCCCATACTTAAAAAGCCCTCCCTGGACCCCACCGACCCGAAAAACCTTAGACCCATCTCCTTGCTGCCATTTACGTCCAAACTCCTTGAGCGCTTAGTCTATAATCGCCTAAACTCTCACCTCAAAGACAACAACCTCCTCGACCCCCTACAGTCCAGCTTCCGTCCCCTACACTCCACCAAAACTGCCTTACTCAAACTCACCAACGACCTGCTAACCGCCAAAGCTAATGGCCACTACTCAGTGCTCCTACTCCTCGACCTCTCCACGGCTTTTGACATAGTCGACCACCCCCTCCTCCTCAAAAAACTACACTCTGCTCTCTCCTGGCTCTCTTCCTAACTATCACAACGCTCCTTCAGCGTTACCTATAACGCTACCACTTCCCCCTCACTCCCCCTCTCTGCTGGGGTCCCTCAAGGCTCTGTCCTTGGGCCCCTTCTCTTCTCCATCTACACCTCCCCCTTTGACCAACACTCTCACGGCTTCAACTACCACCTCTATGCCAACAACACGCAAATCTATCTCTCAACCCCTCGCCTCACCCCTTCAGTCTCCGCCCAAATCACTAGCCTACTGAACGACATATCAGATTGGATGTCACTCCACTTCCTTAAACTGAACCTCTCCAAAACAGAGCTCCTAGTTTTTCCCCCAGCCCACGCACCCCCCCCACTGACTTCTCCATCACATCCAACAATGCCACCATCAGGCCCGCCCCACAAGCCAGAGTACTTGGTGTCAATCTAGACTCCAATCTATCCTTCCAGCCCCAAGTCCAATCGCTAACAAACTCATGCAGACTCCACCTCTGCAACATCTCCAAAATACGCCCATTCCTAACCCCAGAAACTACTAAGCAACTCATCCACTCCCTCATCATATCACGACTCGATTACTGCAACTCCCTTCTCACTGGCCTGCCTCACCTCAGGCTATCACCGCTTCAGTTGATCCTGAATACTGCGGCCAGACTCATGCACTTTACCAACCGCTCCGTTTCCGCCACCCCCCTCTGCCAATCCCTCCACTGGCTTCCGATTGCCCAACAGATCGAAATTCAAAATGCTAACACTGACATACAAAGCTGTCCATAACTCTGCCCCAAACTACATCACCGACCTAATATCCAAATACCACCCAAAACGCACTCTCCGCTCCTCACAAGACCTCCTTCTCTCTAGTTCCCTGGTCTCCTCATCCCATGCCCGCCTCCAGGACTTCTCCCGGGCATCACCCATCCTCTGGAACTCCCTATCCCAATCCATCAGACTATCACCTACTCTCCTCTCCTTTAGGCACACCCTGAAAACCCACCTCTTCAGGGAAGCCTACCGGCCCTCTGCTAATTGCTGATCTCCTCCACTCTTCCTACCACTCCATCCCCCACAGCTTTTCCTCCCGTACCACTATCCCCTCCCTCCTAGATTGTAAGCTCCAAGGAGCAGGGCCCTTGAACCCCTCGTGTATCGCATTGTATTGTTATTGTACTGTCTCATGTGTTGTGTCCCATTGTAATGTACAGCACTGAGCGAACTGTTGGCGCTATATAAACACTGTAATAATAATAGGGTGAACAGGCTAAGTCACACTGTACAGTATTATTGGAAAAGCAGCATTGTCTCCCTAGATAGAATTATAGAACACCCCCCCTCTCCTTTTCTCTAAGACTGAAACACAGGCAGAGGGCTTTCAGATATAACAAAGTGCTTATATTGATATATTTAACACACCAAAGAGGAGCAAATAATAATAGTTCATTGTTAAGGTTTACATGCATACACATTCATTTTTGGCCTTCTACCAGGGAGACAATGAGAGGCTTTGTGGTGATTCATCTAGTCAAGAATGACTAAGGTCCCCTTTTATTAGTTATCATCTGAGCCCTTCCATAAAGGGACTAGACCTCTCAATTTTAGCTATATTAGAACCAGCATTGAACTTTCCTCATGGAGGAACAACCTGATAGCAGTTGCTGCTCAGCAACTGCTGTCAGGTTTTTCCTCCATGAGGAGAGTTCAGTACTGGTTCTTATAAAGATCTCTGAAGTCATTGGTATGTCTGAATCCATCCAGCCTGGTGATGTTGTCCCTGAAACATGTTGGCTGTTGCTATATGACTTTTTTTATCAACAATAAAATGATCTTGGACTCTTTTATCCGATTTTGGTCTAGCACTCCTTTCTGTATGATAATGGTTTAAGATACCTGTAAAAGACAGAACAAACTTACCTTTCCTGCTGCAGATATTCAAAGTTTCTTTTATTAAAGAAAATACCTTTTTAAAATGTTTTAATTTGATTTCCAAACTGCTTTATAGATGGATTCATTTAAAGTCACAGTATTACAGATGACGAATCTTCACACTTCCATTCCTGGTTCTGTCCTTAGCACCAGCACCACCAATGGAGGTCCATTCTTCCCACTGCATCCTGTATAATACAATATAAATTAAACTTTTAAGAAAGAAAGAAAGAAAGAACAAAGAGAGTGAGAACCCCTTTAGAATGTGAGGAGGCCAATCTGTTATGCACTTAGAACTGAATCTTTGGGAGAGTAATTTTTAAAAATTAATTACCTCTATTTCATACATTTTTCCAACAACTGGCAGCCTCAATAAAATAAAATTGATGAGCACAGTTTTAGCAATTGATGTAGAAAAGGCACAATTTATTCATATTTTATACAGATGTAGGGTGTTCTCCTTTTCTGTCACTACCTCGAAAGAACACAGCTAATGTTGAGATTTGGCTGATTATAATGACTTATTTTTGGCATGTGAGATCTGACAACACCCTATAATACCTCATTTTAACCATACCAAGGAAAGTTTGGCTTTTGGAAAATGTGATAAGCATGCAACCCCACCACCCTCATGCACACAAACTATATACTCAGTTGAAATGATTGTGCAGGTCCTCCTCTTCTACTATACAAGTAATGTGTGGTATACTTTATATGGTTTAACTACTTCTATCATAATCCAATTAAGTTTATAAGTATATCTTAGCTATTTAATGCAAAACAATATCCCAGAAATGTTTAGATTTCAGTACTGTGAATAAAATGGACGATAGATATCAGAAACCTACAGTAACTATGGGTGCTGAGTTGTCATCTGCAACCTGCTACCCAAACTATAGCCAGCCAGAGCAGCACATTGGGTCACCAGAATTCAAAATCTTGGGGCCTGTGGTAGCGTTCAGATTGTCGTTACTAGGGTGTGCTTCCACGTGTTCCTATACCTGTTTCTTTTGGCTACTATCATCAGTTCTGTCTTCACTGTGTTCCTGGTTAGTTCTTTGCCAAGGTCCTGTATACAACAATGGTTGTCTGGCCTTAAAGTGGTAGAAAACACTGCTGGTACACTTGTAACTACAGATAAGCTTATAATAAAGCTTAGCTGTAGGCACAAGGAATATCTCCTAAATGTGCACCGTTTAATAGATATTCTCGTCTCGGTGTGACGTCACCGGTGCATGCGCTCTGAAGGGACGGCATACTCATGCCATGGCTGTGCGTACGGGAGACGTAATTGTGGCTTGGCCATTCAAATGGCCACAGCCCATGAACCCAAAAGGAAGACTGGGTGAAAATGGAAGCCCTGTCAGCAGTGAAAGCATGCTGCTGGAGGACTTAATTCTAAGGTAAATATTTCATAATGTGCTAGTATGCAAAGCATACCACTTGAAAAGGAGAGTTGCAGACTCTATGATGGTTTTGTTATAGAGTCCCTACACTTTTGCATTCCTCCTTATTGTTGGATATTCTTTCTCAAATCTAGATGTTTAAGTCATATCTCATATTGCCACAAAAACTTCAAAAGTATTACTTAACCTGTGCAAATACATAACATCTCTTCTGTCAAGAAGAAAGCCAAGACTATGCAGATATTGCAAGTATTGTAAGATCAGTTGACTGGTGAATTTCAAATAAAGTTGCCAAGATATTGTATAAATTTGCCTGAACATAGCCACTGTTTTTAAATCTTGTTCCTTGAAATGTCACAGTTCTCAGCATTATGCATCCTAAATGAATTTCCAAGAAAAAACAATGTAGAATTTTTATAACATCAAAATGTGTAAGATTTAGAGAATACCTGTAAAATGTGAATGCTGTTTAGCACACCTATTGATCACAACAGTCCTTTGAGTTAAGCTTTGGAAATTAGGTGATTTTCTTCTAGAATTTGAATGTTTTTTTATGGGACTGAGTAGGCATTGGGATTAATAGGGAGATGCCTAAATTTGTGTACAGTCCACATCCTTACAGCTTCAGCAGAGTTCCTTCCTTGGATCCAGAACCGAATATTGGGTTAAATGATTCTAGGCCAGAGCACTGTACAGCTAAAGCAGGTAATGTTGTGACAGGTCCCCTTTTTCTTCCCTTTCAATTACTTTCTCCATCCACACTATGCCTTGAGTTCACACAAACCATTCCTAGAATTCAGCACAGCACTATCTAGAAATCTTTTTATTTTTCCCTGTGGATGTATAGGTTATCCATAGAAAAAAGAAGATTGGAAATGCCAAGATTCTGGTTTAGTTAACTACATTCTTGCACATTTTAATGACATGTTAGTTGTTCTATTTGAGATCTTATGGAACAGGGAATGATGCCAGCTTCCACAAAAGAAGCCTTTAGTGTGTAAAATAAAAGTGGTGGCACTTAAGAGTGAATCTCATGTCTCTGTAAACATAATTCCTGCGAGTATTGTAAAAGCTTGACTTCTGTCTGCTGTATAACCTAATATGTACACACAGCCAGCAGTATATTACATTTCAGTTCTGCCCGTTTGTTTGGCATAAAATGATCTCCTGTGTTGTAAACCTTTTTCCTAACCTAGTGCTTTCATTTCTTTATTTTTATCTATGCAATAGAATGAAAAATGTCACTCTATAAGAAAAAATAAAGATAAAAGTAAACCCTATATTTTTAAATGGCATAATGTACTCTCTGTTGTAGATTATAGGGATATAGGAATTCATTGGGAAGCTCGGTGAATATATAAATGCATGAGCACACAAGCCATTGAATTCCATTATTTCTTGCACGGTATTTAAACTCCAACATACCAAAACTGGTAGACTGTCCCAGACACAAGCTGTGACAAATAGACACTGGCTACTGACAGAGAGAGGTACATTGATGAACAGAGAGAGAGAGAGTTACATTGATGGACACAGAGTAAGACACATTAATGGACAGAGAAAAGTGCAAAGATGGACAAAGAGAAATATATTTTTTGATAGAAAGAGGTGCACTGATGGATTAAGAGAGAGAGAAAAAGACAGATAAAGAGAGAGGGGGTACATTGATGAACAGAGATAGTGTGTCACATTCCTGGTTAGAGTCTAGTTGAATTGAGGGTTTCCCTTACACCTCCTGTTCAATACCGCCTGGAGTTAGTAACAGAAAGTATCAGGAAGAGAAGTGGCTTGGTGCCTGAGGTCTGGTTGCATTGAATGATATGAAAACTCTGTGGATGCTGTTATGGTGCTGGAGAGGTTTGGATCAGATCTGTGCAGGATGCTATTTCTTAGGTTTGGTAAGGAATGTGCAAGAGTAGGAAGCGTATTCAAATCCAGGACAAGCAGGAGTCATCAACAATCTGGCAGCAGAGGTTAGAGTCCAAGTCAAGCTCCAGATAAAACAAGCAGCAGAGATATCAAGACAGCAGATAAACGTGAAGGTTCTGCAGAGCATTAAATAGAGTGAGTGACTTTATTTTACCTGAATATGAAAAAATCTTGAATTTTTACTCCAAAAAACATTAGTTATGATGTGTTGTCTACCGATGTTATATTACAACAATTCCCACCCACACTCACAGCACGCTAAGTTGTTTTAACAGGACCACATACATGCGGCCGTTCAGCGTTAAGGCCACCCACCGAACAGTCACGTTTATGAGTATGGCTGGCTCCGAGAGGTTAAGAAACACTTGCATAGAATGTTATAGACTCTAAGATTCAATTACGTACCAATTTAGATAAGCTAGCAAAAGTGTGGCCATTTGGGCAAAAAAGGAGTCATGCCAAATACTGCATTCTGTTGCCTGGTGAGTTTGGGTTGACAGCAGACAGTGGCAGGGTACCTACTATGCAGTAAGAGACATATGTTATCTATAACATACAGCAGAGTGCATAATCTGGTGCTGTGTAACAAAATCAGAAAGGACAGTCTATCAGTACATAGCCAACAAATTGTCCAGTCGAGAAGGATAGTACACAAACAAATTTCCCAACATTCAGTGTTATATTTTTTTTTCTGGAAAACTAATTCCTGAGAACTTATTTCGTGCACATATAGTAAATATATTAAAATTTAGAAAACACAGCATTTGGGGGTTAACTTGATCAAACACTTCAGATGGTAAAGGTACTGATACACATAAGATGCCCACTGAGACTTCTACAGAACAAAAAACAAAAAAGGCACACACACCCATTGCATTATCTCCAACACTTTGTTAAAATATAAAAGATACAAAATACACTTACAAATCATTAAGGAATATTTGTGTATCAAAGTTATAGAGTCCAAGTGTCAGTCCTCCAATCTTATAAGACGGATGACAAAATGTTCTTGCATGTATCAGGGGACTAAGTCCCTTCCTCAGAGCAATGTCTCTTTTGTTTTTTGCACAGTACAGAGTTATCTGATCTGAGGAGGGCTGCACTGCTATTATTATCCAGTCTGGGTTGCACAGGGGTCATGATTTTTGTACAGTTTATTGCAAGCTTCCCTATGTATTCTGAGAACTGAAGTATCAAGTTTGCAATAGTCTGTGTCCCAGGGGCGGACTGACAACTCATGGGGCCCCTGGGCAATAGGGTATCATGGGGCCCCTGTGTCCTTGCCCAAACTCAAAAAAGCCTATGAAATAGGTACCGGTAGCATCTCATGGGGCCCCCTACTGACCCCGAGCCCTCGGGCAGTGCCCGAGTTTCCAAATGGTCAGTCTGACCCTGCTGTGTCCATATCTATGAGATAATCCTGGACTTAAATTTTGCCAAGGATTCCTGAATCCCAGCTGACCCTCAATATCAATGCAAACGTACATAAAGTACTGCTGGTCACAATAAGAACCGAAACACACTTTTCCAGTGCAGTGTGTTGCAGTAACGTTACATTTATTAGTCTGTTGCGGTAACATTATTTTTTAGGTAATGCAGCTCTGACGTACATGCATTGTAGCATACTACAACTACCATGAAGTACTGTGTGCTGCGTTGGAAACAATGCTGCATGTTCATTTTTTTTCCATTCTTGTGAGATGCCAACCTATTGAAAATATATACAGTGCATCACAGCGCTTAACTTTTGCCACATTTTGTTATGTTACAGCCTTATTCCAATATGAATTAAATTAATTATTTTCCTCAACATTCTACAAATAATACCCCATAATGACAACGTGAAAGAAGTTCGTTTTGAAATCTTTGCAATTTATTAAAACTAAAAAACGAAAAAAAAAAACCCCACATGTACATAAGTATTCACAGCCTTTGCCATGACACTCAAAATTGAGCTCCTGTTCCCACTGATCATCCTTGAGATGTTTCCACAACTTGATCGGAGTCCATCTGTGGGAAATTCAATTGATTGAACATGATTAGGAAAGGCATACACCTGTCTATATAAGGTCACACAGTTAACAGTGCATGTCAGAGCACAAACCAAGCCATGAAGTCCAAGAAATAGTCTGTAGACCTCCAAGACAGAATTGTATCAAGGCACAAATCTGGGGAAGTGTGCAGAAGGATTTCTGCAGCATTGAAGGTCCCAATGAGCACAATGGCCTCCATCATCCGTAAATGGAAGAAGTTTGGAACCACCAGGAATCTTCCTAGAGCAGGCCACTCAGCCAAAATGAGCAATCGAGGGAGAAGGGCCTTAGCCAGGGAGGTAACCAAGCACCAGATGGTCACTCTGAAAGAGCTTCAGCATTTCTCTGTGGAGAGAGTAGAACTTTCCAGAAGAACAACCATCTCTGCAGCATTCCAACAATCAGGCTGGAATCCACTCCTCAATAAAAGGCAAATGGCAGCCCACCTGGAGTTTGCCAAAAGGCACCTGAGGGACTCTCAGACCATGAGAAACAAAACTCTCTGGTCTGATGAAACAAAGATTGAACTCTTTGGCCTGAATTCCAAGCAACATGTCTGGAGGAAACCAGGCACCGCTCACCACCTGGCCAATAGCATCCCTACAGTGAAGCATGGTGGTGGCAGCATCATGCCACGGGGATGTTTTTCAGTGGCAGGTACTGGGAGACTAATTAGGATCAAAGGAAAGATGAATGCAGCAATGTACAGAGACATCCTTGATGAAAACAAGAGGAGATGGAAAAATTTCCCAAAAATAGGTGTGCCAAGCTTGTAGCATCATACTCAAAACGACTTGAGGATGTAATTGGTGCTAAAGGTGCTTCAACAAAGTATTGAGCAAAGGCTGTGAATACTTATGTATGTGTTTTTTTTGTTTTTTATTTTTAGGAAATTGCACAGATTTCAAAATGAACTTCTTTCACGTTGTCATTATGCAGTATTGTTTGTAGAATGTTGAGGAAAAAAATGAATTTAATCCATTTTGGAATAAGGCTGTAACATAACATGTGGCAAAAGTTAAGCGCTGTGAATACTTTCTGGATGCACTGTAGGCTGCCATAACACAATCCCTTTTCATCCCCCAAAAAAACATGGATTCAGGAAGTGGCAGTATCACCTCCTAAATGCCTAGAAGCCGCTGATCTGCCGTCTTCGGGAAAGCGATCCAAAGCCAAACGGTTTTTCAAGGTTGGCAGAAACTGCCAAAGGTATGGAAAGAGAGTGTTGGAAGTTAAAGTATATGTAAACCCTCACCTAAAACAACCCATTCAGTTTAAAATAGAAATGAAAGGCAAAACATGTGTGTATATATATTAAAAAATATATAAATACCCTTTTCTCCCATTTTTATAAGTGGGGAGGAGAAACAGCAACACACTGATCTTCCCAGTGAATGGCTGTGCAGGGGAGGGGGCATGTCAGCACTAGTCTGATGATTGGATTAGCTCCCACCACAGCCAGAACACTGACCACAGTGTAGTCAGTTTTAATAGGAAAACAGAGGGACAGGCAGGAACACAAGGTATTTCACACAAAGGAAGCAATACAAAGAGAAAGGGATACTTTTTCATATAAGTACATGGTATGGCAGGCAAACATCAGGAATATGAAATATTGGGTTTACCTATTCTTTGAAAGAACCTCAGATCCAACTACCATAATGCACATCGGCAATAAAGCTCACCTACATTTTACGAATGCATGTATATTAATAACTGATTTCAAGAATGTTTAGTTAAGGTTTCATTGTCAGAAAATGTTATAATTTCTTAGTTTAACATTAGTTCAAAGCAAGATAACCAACAAGAACATCTCAGAATGCTTTGCTTATGAATGTCTGTACACCGACATAATAGAGATTATTTTATGTGATTTTCTTCTTTTTTATTCCAACTCTTCAAGCTGAAAACAACATTACAAGAGGTCAAGCTGTTATCAGAAAAATAGATGTTTTTCAGCTGCCAATGAGTAATTTCCCATAAGCCTTGTGTTGCTGGAGGGTATTTTCTTACATTCACAGAATAGACATGTGATGCTGGGCTTTCAGAAATCGACCCTGCTATACAAAATACCATTCACACGCTTTACTTTCTATTTATTGAAAAACAAATTAAGATATCACCTGGCCTAGACTGGCAACCAGTATAACATATTAAAAGGGGAAAAAAATATGACTGCATCCTACAAACAGACATTTAATTGCCAACAATAATTTTCAGAAAAGAAATGTGTTCTGTTTATTTTGCACAAACTTAATTGTTTTCTTTTGTGTCTATTTATTAACATTCCCAGCTACAGAAGAAGAAGCCATTTAGTGACAGCTTCCAGATAGCACCTTGACATTTTGGTCAATACCTTGTTGTGAAGCAAGGGCATTTACTTTTGACTTCCTACTACTAGGACCAACAACAGACAGAAAATGTTTAATGCTACATTGCAAATGTAATCACTGAAAAGAACATCTACATGTCCATTATACATAAATGTTTAAATATGCAGGGGGTTACAGATTTCTAATTTAGATGTTAGAGCAGTCAAGAGATTTTGTCAAATTGTTTGGTACAAAGTCTATCTGCAAGTGAAGTCTGATTATATAGATATAATACAAAACTTTAAAATTTGTTTGTACACAATGGACAGATTTCTCTAATTACTTTAACCACTTGCCCTCCTGAGGATTTACCCCCCTTACTGACCAGGCCAATTTTTGCATTATGGCGCTGTGTTATTTTAACTGACAATTGAGAGGTCATTCAACGCTGCACCCAAATTAAGTTTATGTCCTTTTTTTCACACAAATAGAGCTTTCTTTTGGTGGTATTTGATCACCTTTGGGTTTTAATTTCTTGTGCAATAAACAAAAAAAGACTGAACATTTTGAAAAAAAACAATTTTTTTTATTTTCGGTAATGAAAAATATATAGTAAACTCAAAGTTAGTTTTAAATTTGGACCAAAATGTATTCTGCTACATGTCTTTCTTTCGGTGGTATTTGATTGCATGTGCGTTTGTTATTTTTTGCATTATATAAAAAAAGGATTGACAATTTTGAGAAAAACACAATATTTGTTACTTTTTGCTATTAAACATGTCCAGGAGAAAAATTAACAAAATCAAATTTCTTTATAAATTTAGGACAAAATGTATTCTGCTACAAATAAGTGTAAATGAATTGTTTTACGTGAAAGTTATAACATTTACAAATGGCGGTATGTATACTGGAATTTTTATTTTTATTTTTACTAGTAATGCCGGCGATCAGGGACTTATAGTGGGACTGCAGAACTGCAGGACCATTCTGACACTGGGGGGGAACTGACTTGGTGTCCCTTACATCCCCAGTGACACCAATACAGTGGTCAGTGCCAATAAAAAGCACTGACACTGTAC
The DNA here is from genome assembly GCF_062004578.1 of Staurois parvus. Classification (NCBI taxonomy): domain Eukaryota; kingdom Metazoa; phylum Chordata; class Amphibia; order Anura; family Ranidae; genus Staurois; species Staurois parvus. The sequence goes on from NW_028318157.1 coordinate 6,956,438, forward strand.
TAATGACACTGGGCAGGAGGGGTTAACATCTGGGGTGATCAAAGGATTAACTGTGTGTTGTGTGTGTGTGCTTTACTGTAAGCACACTGCTTTGCATGGCTCTGCTATGCAAAACCATGCATAACAGTGTGCAGGAACTGACAGGGGAGAGAACTGGATTGTTGTAATGCTCCTTGATCACTGGGTGCCAGTGAGTAATCACCCATCGATTGACATCTGAGGCTGCAAATACCAGCACGGGTAGGGCACGCGTGCGGCTCACACACGCTTCCCTACCCGGAAATGCAAAATCACATATATATATATATATATACATATATATATATGTATATATATATGGGTGAAACTCAAAAAATTAGAATATCATACAAAAGTTCATTTATTTCAGTAATGCAACTTAAAAGGTGAAACTAATATATGAGATAGACTCATTACATGCAAAGCAAGATAGTTCAAGCCGTGATTTGTCATAATTGTGATTAGAGATGAGCGAAGTATTCAAAAATTCGATTCGACTGATTCGGCGAATTCGTGGACAATATTCGATTCGAGTCGAATATATTCGCTGTGAATTTAACTTAAAAAAGGGTGTTTCTAGGCTTCAGAGAGACTTAATATTAGTGCAGAACACTGTACCTTTAATTTAAATGCCCTTGGAGTCTGCTGGGGAAGAGAAATAATACTGTCAGTCAGTATGACATGCAGATGAGTGCCGTCGATCTTAGAATCACCGCACACTTCACTCATTTGGCCAGTCACGGGGCCAAAACCAGTGTTTGGAGCCACAGTGTGGCGGTGGAGGCAGCAGCAATGGGAGGCCATACAGCAACCTATGACAAAATGGAAACCAGCAGGAGTGTGAGGAGACCTCAAAGTGGCACATGGAAGAGTGGGAGCAATGGGAGGCGGTACAGGGACCCATGTCACACTGTGGACCCAGCAGCAGCGTGACCAGGCGGTACGGAGGCCCATGGCAGATTACAGGCCTGGCAGCAGCAATGGGAGGCCCGTAATCTGTCAGCACCCTATGACAAAATGGAACCCACCAGCAGTGTGAGGAGACCTGAAAGTGGCACATGGCAGAGTGTGGCGATGGAGACAGCAGCAATGGGAGGCCGTATAGGGACCCATGAGAGACTCTGGACCTGGCAGCAGCATGAGGAGGCGGTATATAGGGGCCCATGGCAGATTAGGGGCCTGGCAGCAGCTATGGGAGGCCCGTAATCTGCCAGCACCCTATGTCAAAATATTGAACACACCAGCAGTGTGAGGAGACCTGAAAGTGGCACATGGCATGAGAGACTGTGGACCTGGCAGCAGCATGAGGAGGCGGTATAGGGGCCCATGGCAGATTAGGGGCCTGGCAGCAGCTATAGGAGGCCCGTAATCTGCCAGCACCCTATGACAAAAAATTCAACACACCAGCAGTGTGTGAGGAGACCTGAAAGTGGCACATGGCAGAGTGTGGCGATGGAGACAGCAGCAATGGGAGGCCGTACAGGGACCCATGAGAGACTCTGGACCTGGCAGCAGCATGAGGAGGCGGTATAGGGGCCCATGGCAGATTAGGGGCCTGGCAGCAGCTATGGGAGGCCCGTAATCTGCCAGCACCCTATGTCAAAAAAATCAACACACCAGCAGTGTGAGGAGACCTGAAAGTGGCACATGGCAGAGTGTGGCGATGGAGACAGCAGCAATGGGAGGCCGTACAGGGACCCATGACAGACTCTGGACTTGGCAGCAGCATGAGGAGGCGGTACAGGGGCCCATGGCAGATTAGGGGCCTGGCAGCAGCTTTGGGAGGCCCGTAATCTGCCAGCACCCTATGTCAAAAAATTCAACACACCAGCAGTGTGAAGAGACCTGAATGTGGCACATGGCAGAGTGTGGCGATGGAGACAGCAGCAATGGGAGGCCGTACAGGGACCCATGACAGACTCTGGACTTGGCAGCAGCATGAGGAGGCGGTATAGGGGCCCATGGCAGATTAGGGGCCTGGCAGCAGCTATGGGAGGCCCGTAATCTGCCAGCACCCTATGTCAAAAAATTCAACACACCAGCAGTGTGAAGAGACCTGAATGTGGCACATGGCAGAGTGTGGCGATGGAGACAGCAGCAATGGGAGGCCGTACAGGGACCCATGACAGACTCTGGACTTGGCAGAAGCATGAGGAGGCGGTATAGGGGCCCATGGCAGATTAGGGGCCTGGCAGCAGCTATGGGAGGCCCGTAATCTGCCAGCACCCTATGTCAAAAAATTCAACACACCAGCAGTGTGTGAGGAGACCTGAAAGTGGCACATGGCAGAGTGTGGCGATGGAGACAGCAGCAATGGGAGGCCGTACAGGGACCCATGAGAGACTCTGGACCTGGCAGCAGCATGAGGAGGCGGTATATAGGGGCCTATGGCAGATTAGGGGCCTGGCAGCAGCTATAGGAGGCCAGTAATCTGCCAGCACCCTATGTCAAAAAATTCAACACACCAGCAGTGTGAGGAGACCTGAAAGTGGCACATGGCAGAGTGTGGCGATGGAGACAGCAGCAATGGGAGGCCGTACAGGGACCCATGAGAGACTCTGGACTTGGCAGCAGCATGAGGAGGCGGTATATAGGGGCCCATGGCAGATTAGGGGCCTGGCAGCAGCTATGGGAGGCCCGTAATCTGCCAGCACCCTATGTCAAAAAATTCAACACACCAGCAGTGTGAGGAGACCTGAAAGTGGCACATGGCATGAGAGACTGTGGACCTGGCAGCAGCATGAGGAGGCGGTATAGGGGCCCATGGCAGATTAGGGGCCTGGCAGCAGCTATGGGAGGCCCGTAATCTGCCAGCACCCTATGTCAAAAAATTCAACACACCAGCAGTGTGTGAGGAGACCTGAAAGTGGCACATGGCAGAGTGTGGCGATGGAGACAGCAGCAATGGGAGGCCGTACAGGGACCCATGACAGACTCTGGACCTGGCAGCAGCATGAGGAGGCGGTACAGGGGCCCATGGCAGATTAAGGCCTGGCAGCAGCAATGGGATGCCCGTAATCTGCCAGCACCCTATGACAAAATGGAACCCTGGGCTGGGGCAGGCAGAACCGCCGTATCTTTATCACGGTTTTCCCAGGCCACCGAATGGCGACGCTGCATATGCTGACGCAACGCTGTAGTCCCAACATGGGCCCCCTGGCCACGCTTGACTTTCTGGCCACATAGTCGACATACGGCTACGTTTACTTCCTCGGGCGGCTTGACGAAAAATTGCCACACCGCCGAGTAGGAAACTTTGCCCCCGCTACTCCTCACTGGCTGACTGCTACTTCCTCCGTGCACACCGGCACCACTACTGGCCGTGGTGGAAGGCTGCAGTGGAGCTGGTGCTCTACTCCGTGGCCGTTTGCCACCACTGACACTGCTGCGACCCTGCTGCCTCCTGGCAGCAGCAAAGGGAGGCCGTACAGGGACCCATGACACACTCTGGACCTGGCAGCAGCATGAAGAGGCGGTACAGGGGCCCATGGCAGATTACGGGCCTGGCAGCAGCAATGGGAGGCCCGTAATCTGCCAGCACCCTATGACAAAAAATGGAACACACCAGCAGTGTGAGGAGACCTGAAAGTGGCACATAGCAGAGTGTGGCGATGGAGACAGCAGCAATGGGAGGCCGTACAGGGACCCATGAGAGACTCTGGACCTGGCAGCAGCATGAGGAGGCGGTACGGGGGCCCATGGCAGATTACGGGCCTGGCAGCAGCAATGGGAGGCCCGTAATCTGCCAGCACCCTATGTCAAAAAATTCAACACACCAGCAGTGTGTGAGGAGACCTGAAAGTGGCACATGGCAGAGTGTGGCGATGGAGACAGCAGCAATGGGAGGCCGTACAGGGACCCATGAGAGACTCTGGACTTGGCAGCAGCATGAGGAGGCGGTATATAGGGGTCTATGGCAGATTAGGGGCCTGGCAGCAGCTATAGGAGGCCCGTAATCTGCCAGCACCCTATGTCAAAAAATTCAACACACCAGCAGTGTGAAGAGACCTGAATGTGGCACATGGCAGAGTGTGGCGATGGAGACAGCAGCAATTGGAGGCCGTACAGGGACCCATGAGAGACTCTGGACTTGGCAGCAGCATGAGGAGGCGGTATAGGGGCCCATGGCAGATTAGGGGCCTGGCAGCAGCTATGGGAGGCCCGTAATCTGCCAGCACCCTATGTCAAAAAATTCAACACACCAGCAGTGTGTGAGGAGACCTGAAAGTGGCACATGGCAGAGTGTGGCGATGGAGACAGCAGCAATGGGAGGCCGTACAGGGACCCATGAGAGACTCTGGACCTGGCAGCAGCATGAGGAGGCGGTATATAGGGGCCTATGGCAGATTAGGGGCCTGGCAGCAGCTATGGGAGGCCCGTAATCTGCCAGCACCCTATGTCAAAAAATTCAACACACCAGCAGTGTGAGGAGACCTGAAAGTGGCACATGTCATGAGAGACTGTGGACCTGGCAGCAGCATGAGGAGGCGGTATAGGGGCCCATGGCAGATTAGGGGCCTGGCAGCAGCTATGGGAGGCCCGTAATCTGCCAGCACCCTATGTCAAAAAATTCAACACACCAGCAGTGTGTGAGGAGACCTGAAAGTGGCACATGGCAGAGTGTGGCGATGGAGACAGCAGCAATGGGAGGCCGTACAGGGACCCATGACAGACTCTGGACCTGGCAGCAGCATGAGGAGGCGGTACAGGGGCCCATGGCAGATTAAGGCCTGGCAGCAGCAATGGGATGCCCGTAATCTGCCAGCACCCTATGACAAAATGGAACCCTGGGCTGGGGCAGGCAGAACCACCGTATCTTTATCACGGTTTTCCCAGGCCACCGAATGGCGACGCTGCATATGCTGACGCAACGCTGTAGTCCCAACATGGGCCCCCTGGCCACGCTTGACTTTCTGGCCACATAGTCGACATACGGCTACGTTTAATTCCTCGGGCGGCTTGACGAAAAATTGCCACACCGCCGAGTAGGAAACTTTGCCCCCGCTACTCCTCACTGGCTGACTGCTACTTCCTCCGTGCACACCGGCACCACTACTGGCCGTGGTGGAAGGCTGCAGTGGAGCTGGTGCTCTACTCCGTGGCCGTTTGCCACCACTGACACTGCTGCGACCCTGCTGCCTCCTGGCAGCAGCAAAGGGAGGCCGTACAGGGACCCATGACACACTCTGGACCTGGCAGCAGCATGAAGAGGCGGTACAGGGGCCCATGGCAGATTACGGGCCTGGCAGCAGCAATGGGAGGCCCGTAATCTGCCAGCACCCTATGACAAAAAATGGAACACACCAGCAGTGTGAGGAGACCTGAAAGTGGCACATAGCAGAGTGTGGCGATGGAGACAGCAGCAATGGGAGGCCGTACAGGGACCCATGAGAGACTCTGGACCTGGCAGCAGCATGAGGAGGCGGTACGGGGGCCCATGGCAGATTACGGGCCTGGCAGCAGCAATGGGAGGCCCGTAATCTGCCAGCACCCTATGTCAAAAAATTCAACACACCAGCAGTGTGTGAGGAGACCTGAAAGTGGCACATGGCAGAGTGTGGCGATGGAGACAGCAGCAATGGGAGGCCGTACAGGGATCCATGAGAGACTCTGGACTTGGCAGCAGCATGAGGAGGCGGTATATAGGGGCCTATGGCAGATTAGGGGCCTGGCAGCAGCTATAGGAGGCCCGTAATCTGCCAGCACCCTATGTCAAAAAATTCAACACACCAGCAGTGTGTGAGGAGACCTGAAAGTGGCACATGGCAGAGTGTGGCGATGGAGACAGCAGCAATGGGAGGCCGTACAGGGACCCATGAGAGACTCTGGACTTGGCAGCAGCATGAGGAGGCGGTATATAGGGGCCCATGGCAGATTAGGGGCCTGGCAGCAGCTATGGGAGGCCCGTAATCTGCCAGCACCCTATGTCAAAAAATTCAACACACCAGCAGTGTGAGGAGACCTGAAAGTGGCACATGGCATGAGAGACTGTGGACCTGGCAGCAGCATGAGGAGGCGGTATAGGGGCCCATGGCAGATTAGGGGCCTGGCAGCAGCTATGGGAGGCCCGTAATCTGCCAGCACCCTATGTCAAAAAATTCAACACACCAGCAGTGTGTGAGGAGACCTGAAAGTGGCACATGGCAGAGTGTGGCGATGGAGACAGCAGCAATGGGAGGCCGTACAGGGACCCATGACAGACTCTGGACCTGGCAGCAGCATGAGGAGGCGGTACAGGGGCCCATGGCAGATTAAGGCCTGGCAGCAGCAATGGGATGCCCGTAATCTGCCAGCACCCTATGACAAAATGGAACCCTGGGCTGGGGCAGGCAGAACCGCCGTATCTTTATCACGGTTTTCCCAGGCCACCGAATGGCGACGCTGCATATGCTGACGCAACGCTGTAGTCCCAACATGGGCCCCCTGGCCACGCTTGACTTTCTGGCCACATAGTCGACATACGGCTACGTTTACTTCCTCGGGCGGCTTGACGAAAAATTGCCACACCGCCGAGTAGGAAACTTTGCCCCCGCTACTCCTCACTGGCTGACTGCTACTTCCTCCGTGCACACCGGCACCACTACTGGCCGTGGTGGAAGGCTGCAGTGGAGCTGGTGCTCTACTCCGTGGCCGTTTGCCACCACTGACACTGCTGCGACCCTGCTGCCTCCTGGCAGCAGCAAAGGGAGGCCGTACAGGGACCCATGACACACTCTGGACCTGGCAGCAGCATGAAGAGGCGGTACAGGGGCCCATGGCAGATTACGGGCCTGGCAGCAGCAATGGGAGGCCCGTAATCTGCCAGCACCCTATGACAAAAAATGGAACACACCAGCAGTGTGAGGAGACCTGAAAGTGGCACATAGCAGAGTGTGGCGATGGAGACAGCAGCAATGGGAGGCCGTACAGGGACCCATGAGAGACTCTGGACCTGGCAGCAGCATGAGGAGGCGGTACGGGGGCCCATGGCAGATTACGGGCCTGGCAGCAGCAATGGGAGGCCCGTAATCTGCCAGCACCCTATGTCAAAAAATTCAACACACCAGCAGTGTGTGAGGAGACCTGAAAGTGGCACATGGCAGAGTGTGGCGATGGAGACAGCAGCAATGGGAGGCCGTACAGGGATCCATGAGAGACTCTGGACTTGGCAGCAGCATGAGGAGGTGGTATATAGGGGCCTATGGCAGATTAGGGGCCTGGCAGCAGCTATAGGAGGCCCGTAATCTGCCAGCACCCTATGTCAAAAAATTCAACACACCAGCAGTGTGTGAGGAGACCTGAAAGTGGCACATGGCAGAGTGTGGCGATGGAGACAGCAGCAATGGGAGGCCGTACAGGGACCCATGAGAGACTCTGGACTTGGCAGCAGCATGAGGAGGCGGTATATAGGGGCCCATGGCAGATTAGGGGCCTGGCAGCAGCTATGGGAGGCCCGTAATCTGCCAGCACCCTATGTCAAAAAATTCAACACACCAGCAGTGTGAGGAGACCTGAAAGTGGCACATGGCATGAGAGACTGTGGACCTGGCAGCAGCATGAGGAGGCGGTATAGGGGCCCATGGCAGATTAGGGGCCTGGCAGCAGCTATGGGAGGCCCGTAATCTGCCAGCACCCTATGTCAAAAAATTCAACACACCAGCAGTGTGTGAGGAGACCTGAAAGTGGCACATGGCAGAGTGTGGCGATGGAGACAGCAGCAATGGGAGGCCGTACAGGGACCCATGACAGACTCTGGACCTGGCAGCAGCATGAGGAGGCGGTACAGGGGCCCATGGCAGATTAAGGCCTGGCAGCAGCAATGGGATGCCCGTAATCTGCCAGCACCCTATGACAAAATGGAACCCTGGGCTGGGGCAGGCAGAACCGCCGTATCTTTATCACGGTTTTCCCAGGCCACCGAATGGCGACGCTGCATATGCTGACGCAACGCTGTAGTCCCAACATGGGCCCCCTGGCCACGCTTGACTTTCTGGCCACATAGTCGACATACGGCTACGTTTACTTCCTCGGGCGGCTTGACGAAAAATTGCCACACCGCCGAGTAGGAAACTTTGCCCCCGCTACTCCTCACTGGCTGACTGCTACTTCCTCCGTGCACACCGGCACCACTACTGGCCGTGGTGGAAGGCTGCAGTGGAGCTGGTGCTCTACTCCGTGGCCGTTTGCCACCACTGACACTGCTGCGACCCTGCTGCCTCCTGGCAGCAGCAAAGGGAGGCCGTACAGGGACCCATGACACACTCTGGACCTGGCAACAGCATGAAGAGGCGGTACAGGGGCCCATGGCAGATTACGGGCCTGGCAGCAGCAATGGGAGGCCCGTAATCTGCCAGCACCCTATGACAAAAAATGGAACACACCAGCAGTGTGAGGAGACCTGAAAGTGGCACATAGCAGAGTGTGGCGATGGAGACAGCAGCAATGGGAGGCCGTACAGGGACCCATGAGAGACTCTGGACCTGGCAGCAGCATGAGGAGGCGGTACGGGGGCCCATGGCAGATTACGGGCCTGGCAGCAGCAATGGGAGGCCCGTAATCTGCCAGCACCCTATGTCAAAAAATTCAACACACCAGCAGTGTGTGAGGAGACCTGAAAGTGGCACATGGCAGAGTGTGGCGATGGAGACAGCAGCAATGGGAGGCCGTACAGGGACCCATGAGAGACTCTGGACTTGGCAGCAGCATGAGGAGGCGGTATATAGGGGTCTATGGCAGATTAGGGGCCTGACAGCAGCTATAGGAGGCCCGTAATCTGCCAGCACCCTATGTCAAAAAATTCAACACACCAGCAGTGTGAAGAGACCTGAATGTGGCACATGGCAGAGTGTGGCGATGGAGACAGCAGCAATTGGAGGCCGTACAGGGACCCATGAGAGACTCTGGACTTGGCAGCAGCATGAGGAGGCGGTATAGGGGCCCATGGCAGATTAGGGGCCTGGCAGCAGCTATGGGAGGCCCGTAATCTGCCAGCACCCTATGTCAAAAAATTCAACACACCAGCAGTGTGTGAGGAGACCTGAAAGTGGCACATGGCAGAGTGTGGCGATGGAGACAGCAGCAATGGGAGGCCGTACAGGGACCCATGAGAGACTCTGGACCTGGCAGCAGCATGAGGAGGCGGTATATAGGGGCCTATGGCAGATTAGGGGCCTGGCAGCAGCTATGGGAGGCCCGTAATCTGCCAGCACCCTATGTCAAAAAATTCAACACACCAGCAGTGTGAGGAGACCTGAAAGTGGCACATGTCATGAGAGACTGTGGACCTGGCAGCAGCATGAGGAGGCGGTATAGGGGCCCATGGCAGATTAGGGGCCTGGCAGCAGCTATGGGAGGCCCGTAATCTGCCAGCACCCTATGTCAAAAAATTCAACACACCAGCAGTGTGTGAGGAGACCTGAAAGTGGCACATGGCAGAGTGTGGCGATGGAGACAGCAGCAATGGGAGGCCGTACAGGGACCCATGACAGACTCTGGACCTGGCAGCAGCATGAGGAGGCGGTACAGGGGCCCATGGCAGATTAAGGCCTGGCAGCAGCAATGGGATGCCCGTAATCTGCCAGCACCCTATGACAAAATGGAACCCTGGGCTGGGGCAGGCAGAACCACCGTATCTTTATCACGGTTTTCCCAGGCCACCGAATGGCGACGCTGCATATGCTGACGCAACGCTGTAGTCCCAACATGGGCCCCCTGGCCACGCTTGACTTTCTGGCCACATAGTCGACATACGGCTACGTTTAATTCCTCGGGCGGCTTGACGAAAAATTGCCACACCGCCGAGTAGGAAACTTTGCCCCCGCTACTCCTCACTGGCTGACTGCTACTTCCTCCGTGCACACCGGCACCACTACTGGCCGTGGTGGAAGGCTGCAGTGGAGCTGGTGCTCTACTCCGTGGCCGTTTGCCACCACTGACACTGCTGCGACCCTGCTGCCTCCTGGCAGCAGCAAAGGGAGGCCGTACAGGGACCCATGACACACTCTGGACCTGGCAGCAGCATGAAGAGGCGGTACAGGGGCCCATGGCAGATTACGGGCCTGGCAGCAGCAATGGGAGGCCCGTAATCTGCCAGCACCCTATGACAAAAAATGGAACACACCAGCAGTGTGAGGAGACCTGAAAGTGGCACATAGCAGAGTGTGGCGATGGAGACAGCAGCAATGGGAGGCCGTACAGGGACCCATGAGAGACTCTGGACCTGGCAGCAGCATGAGGAGGCGGTACGGGGGCCCATGGCAGATTACGGGCCTGGCAGCAGCAATGGGAGGCCCGTAATCTGCCAGCACCCTATGTCAAAAAATTCAACACACCAGCAGTGTGTGAGGAGACCTGAAAGTGGCACATGGCAGAGTGTGGCGATGGAGACAGCAGCAATGGGAGGCCGTACAGGGACCCATGAGAGACTCTGGACTTGGCAGCAGCATGAGGAGGCGGTATATAGGGGCCTATGGCAGATTAGGGGCCTGGCAGCAGCTATAGGAGGCCCGTAATCTGCCAGCACCCTATGTCAAAAAATTCAACACACCAGCAGTGTGTGAGGAGACCTGAAAGTGGCACATGGCAGAGTGTGGCGATGGAGACAGCAGCAATGGGAGGCCGTACAGGGACCCATGACAGACTCTGGACCTGGCAGCAGCATGAGGAGGCGGTATATAGGGGCCCATGGCAGATTAGGGGCCTGGCAGCAGCTATGGGAGGCCCGTAATCTGCCAGCACCCTATGTCAAAAAATTCAACACACCAGCAGTGTGTGAGGAGACCTGAAAGTGGCACATGGCAGAGTGTGGCGATGGAGACAGCAGCAATGGGAGGCCGTACAGGGACCCATGACAGACTCTGGACTTGGCAACAGCATGAGGAGGCGGTATATAGGGGCCCATGGCAGATTAGGGGCCTGGCAGCAGCTATGGGAGGCCCGTAATCTGCCAGCACCCTATGTCAAAAAATTGAACACAACAGCAGTGTGTGAGGAGACCTGAAAGTGGCACATGGCAGAGTGTGGCGATGGAGGCAGCAGCAATGGGAAGCCGTACAGGGACCCATGAGAGACTCTGGACCTGGCAGCAGCATGAGGAGGCGGTATATAGGGGCCTATGGCAGATTAGGGGCCTGGCAGCAGCTATGGGAGGCCCGTAATCTGCCAGCACCCTATGTCAAAAAATTCAACACACCAGCAGTGTGAGGAGACCTGAAAGTGGCACATGGCATGAGAGACTGTGGACCTGGCAGCAGCATGAGGAGGCGGTATAGGGGCCCATGGCAGATTAGGGGCCTGGCAGCAGCTATGGGAGGCCCGTAATCTGCCAGCACCCTATGTCAAAAAATTCAACACACCAGCAGTGTGTGAGGAGACCTGAAAGTGGCACATGGCAGAGTGTGGCGATGGAGACAGCAGCAATGGGAGGCCGTACAGGGACCCATGACAGACTCTGGACCTGGCAGCAGCATGAGGAGGCGGTATATAGGGGCCCATGGCAGATTAGGGGCCTGGCAGCAGCTATGGGAGGCCCGTAATCTGCCAGCACCCTATGTCAAAAAATTGAACACAACAGCAGTGTGTGAGGAGACCTGAAAGTGGCACATGGCAGAGTGTGGCGATGGAGACAGCAGCAATGGGAGGCCGTACAGGGATCCATGAGAGACTCTGGACTTGGCAGCAGCATGAGGAGGCGGTATATAGGGGCCTATGGCAGATTAGGGGCCTGGCAGCAGCTATAGGAGGCCCGTAATCTGCCAGCACCCTATGTCAAAAAATTCAACACACCAGCAGTGTGTGAGGAGACCTGAAAGTGGCACATGGCAGAGTGTGGCGATGGAGACAGCAGCAATGGGAGGCCGTACAGGGACCCATGAGAGACTCTGGACCTGGCAGCAGCATGAGGAGGCGGTATATAGGGGCCCATGGCAGATTAGGGGCCTGGCAGCAGCTATGGGAGGCCCGTAATCTGCCAGCACCCTATGTCAAAAAATTCAACACACCAGCAGTGTGAGGAGACCTGAAAGTGGCACATGGCAGAGTGTGGCGATGGAGACAGCAGCAATGGGAGGCCGTACAGGGACCCATGACAGACTCTGGACTTGGCAGCAGCATGAGGAGGCGGTATATAGGGGCCCATGGCAGATTAGGGGCCTGGCAGCAGCTATGGGAGGCCCGTAATCTGCCAGCACCCTATGTCAAAAAATTGAACACAACAGCAGTGTGTGAGGAGACCTGAAAGTGGCACATGGCAGAGTGTGGCGATGGAGACAGCAGCAATGGGAGGCCGTACAGGGACCCATGACAGACTCTGGACTTGGCAGCAGCATGAGAAGGCGGTATATAGGGGCCTATGGCAGATTAGGGGCCTGGCAGCAGCTATAGGAGGCCCGTAATCTGCCAGCACCCTATGTCAAAAAATTCAACACACCAGCAGTGTGTGAGGAGACCTGAAAGTGGCACATGGCAGAGTGTGGCGATGGAGACAGCAGCAATGGGAGGCCGTACAGGGACCCATGAGAGACTCTGGACTTGGCAGCAGCATGAGGAGGCGGTATATAGGGGCCCATGGCAGATTAGGGGCCTGGCAGCAGCTATGGGAGGCCCGTAATCTGCCAGCACCCTATGTCAAAAAATTCAACACACCAGCAGTGTGTGAGGAGACCTGAAAGTGGCACATGGCAGATTGTGGCGATGGAGACAGCAGCAATGGGAGGCCGTACAGGGACCCATGAGAGACTCTGGACTTGGCAGCAGCATGAGGAGGCGGTATATAGGGGCCCATGGCAGATTAGGGGCCTGGCAGCAGCTATGGGAGGCCCGTAATCTGCCAGCACCCTATGTCAAAAAATTCAACACACCAGCAGTGTGAGGAGACCTGAAAGTGGCACATGGCATGAGAGACTGTGGACCTGGCAGCAGCATGAGGAGGCGGTATAGGGGCCCATGGCAGATTAGGGGCCTGGCAGCAGCTATGGGAGGCCCGTAATCTGCCAGCACCCTATGTCAAAAAATTCAACACACCAGCAGTGTGTGAGGAGACCTGAAAGTGGCACATGGCAGAGTGTGGCGATGGAGACAGCAGCAATGGGAGGCCGTACAGGGACCCATGACAGACTCTGGACCTGGCAGCAGCATGAGGAGGCGGTATATAGGGGCCCATGGCAGATTAGGGGCCTGGCAGCAGCTATGGGAGGCCCGTAATCTGCCAGCACCCTATATCAAAAATTTGAACATAACAGCAGTGTGTGAGGAGACCTGAAAGTGGCACATGGCAGAGTGTGGCGATGGAGACAGCAGCAATGGGAGGCCGTACAGGGACCCATGAGAGACTCTGGACTTGGCAGCAGCATGAGGAGGCGGTATATAGGGGCCTATGGCAGATTAGGGGCCTGGCAGCAGCTATAGGAGGCCCGTAATCTGCCAGCACCCTATGTCAAAAAATTCAACACACCAGCAGTGTGTGAGGAGACCTGAAAGTGGCACATGGCAGAGTGTGACGATGGAGACAGCAGCAATGGGAGGCCGTACAGGGACCCATGACAGACTCTGGACCTGGCAGCAGCATGAGGAGGCGGTATATAGGGGCCCATGGCAGATTAGGGGCCTGGCAGCAGCTATGGGAGGCCCGTAATCTGCCAGCACCCTATGTCAAAAAATTCAACACACCAGCAGTGTGTGAGGAGACCTGAAAGTGGCACATGGCAGAGTGTGGCGATGGATACAGCAGCAATGGGAGGCCGTACAGGGACCCATGACAGACTCTGGACTTGGCAGCAGCATGAGGAGGCGGTATATAGGGGCCCATGGCAGATTAGGGGCCTGGCAGCAGCTATGGGAGGCCCGTAATCTGCCAGCACCCTATGTCAAAAAATTGAACACAACAGCAGTGTGTGAGGAGACCTGAAAGTGGCACATGGCAGAGTGTGGCGATGGAGACAGCAGCAATGGGAGGCCGTACAGGGACCCATGAGAGACTCTGGACTTGGCAGCAGCATGAGGAGGCGGTATATAGGGGCCTATGGCAGATTAGGGGCCTGGCAGCAGCTATAGGAGGCCCGTAATCTGCCAGCACCCTATGTCAAAAAATTCAACACACCAGCAGTGTGTGAGGAGACCTGAAAGTGGCACATGGCAGAGTGTGGCGATGGAGACAGCAGCAATGGGAGGCCGTACAGGGACCCATGAGAGACTCTGGACTTGGCAGCAGCATGAGGAGGCGGTATATAGGGGCCCATGGCAGATTAGGGGCCTGGCAGCAGCTATGGGAGGCCCGTAATCTGCCAGCACCCTATGTCAAAAAATTCAACACACCAGCAGTGTGTGAGGAGACCTGAAAGTGGCACATGGCAGAGTGTGGCGATGGAGACAGGAGCAATGGGAGGCCGTACAGGGACCCATGACAGACTCTGGACTTGGCAGCAGCATGAGGAGGCGGTATATAGGGGCCCATGGCAGATTAGGGGCCTGGCAGCAGCTATGGGAGGCCCGTAATCTGCCAGCACCCTATGTCAAAAAATTCAACACACCAGCAGTGTGAGGAGACCTGAAAGTGGCACATGGCATGAGAGACTGTGGACCTGGCAGCAGCATGAGGAGGCGGTATAGGGGCCCATGGCAGATTAGGGGCCTGGCAGCAGCTATGGGAGGCCCGTAATCTGCCAGCACCCTATGTCAAAAAATTCAACACACCAGCAGTGTGTGAGGAGACCTGAAAGTGGCACATGGCAGAGTGTGGCGATGGAGACAACCCACCGACTGTTTTGCTCGCTGCCAAGCTGCCACCCTCTTCTCCTGATGATGCGGAAGCAATAGCCTGATGACGACGAGGCTGCCAAGTGCGATCAGCCTCATCATCATCAATTAGGGTCTCCGCATCACTACTAGCCCCCTCGGCTGCGTGTGGATCAGGAGACAGACCTGTCTCTACACCGGCTACCGAGCCACTCTCCTCGCCACTACTTCTTCGCCTGGCTGCTGAAGAGGCGGATGTCTCCCCCCGTTCCTGACCGCCCTCTGTTAGCTCTTCCTCACTGTACTGGATGACACCGGGAGCACTAGCCTCTGGCTGCGAATAGTGCTGCCTCGACCCCTTCCTCTGTGTCCCTCAGTAACGGTTCTGTGTCCCTGAGTAACAATTCTGTGTCTGTCCCTGAGTAAGAATTTTGTGTCTGTCCCTTAGTAACGTTTCTGTGGCCCTAAGTAACGGTTCTGTGGCCCTCAGTAACAATTCTGTGTCCCTGAGTAACAATTCTGTGTCTGTCCCTGAGTAACAATTCTGTGGCCCTAAGTAACGGTTCTGTGGCCCTCAGTAACAATTCTGTGTCCCTGAGTAAAAATTCTGTGTCCCTCAGCAACAACTCTGTGTCCCTCAGTAACAATTCTGTGTCTGTCCCTGAGTAACAATTCTGTGTCTGTCCCTGAGTAACGTTTCTGTGGCCCTAAGTAACGGTTCTGTGGCCCTCAGTAACAATTCTGTGTCCCTGAGTAACAATTCTGTGTCTGTCCCTGAGAAACAATTCTGTGGCCCTAAGTAACGGTTCTGTGGCCCTCAGTAACAATTCTGTGTCCCTGAGTAACAATTCTGTGTCCCTCAGTAACAATTCTGTGTCCCTCAGTAACAATTCTGTGTCCCTCAGTAACAATTCTGTGTCTGTCCATGAGTAAGAATTCTGTGTCTGTCCCTGAGTAATGTTTCTGTGGCCCTAAGTAACGTTTCTGTGGCCCTCAGTAACAATTCTGTGTCCCTGAGTAACAATTCTGTGTCTGTCCCTGAGTAACAATTCTGTGGCCCTAAGTAACGGTTCTGTGGCCCTCAGTAACAATTCTGTGT
This sequence comes from Staurois parvus, assembly GCF_062004578.1. Taxonomy (NCBI): domain Eukaryota; kingdom Metazoa; phylum Chordata; class Amphibia; order Anura; family Ranidae; genus Staurois; species Staurois parvus. The sequence goes on from NW_028318157.1 coordinate 6,972,264, forward strand.
CCCTGAGTAACAATTCTGTGTCCCTCAGTAACAATTCTGTGTCCCTCAGTAACAATTCTGTGTCTGTCCCTGAGTAACAATTCTGTGTCTGTCCCTGAGTAACGTTTCTGTGGCCCTAAGTAACGGTTCTGTGGCCCTCAGTAACAATTCTGTGTCCCTGAGTAACAATTCTGTGTCTGTCCCTGAGTAACAATTCTGTGGCCCTAAGTAACGGTTCTGTGGCCCTCAGTAACAATTCTGTGTCCCTGAGTAACAATTCTGTGTCCCTCAGTAACAATTCTGTGTCCCTCAGTAACAATTCTGTGTCCCTCAGTAACAATTCTGTGTCTGTCCCTGAGTAACAATTCTGTGTCTGTCCCTGAGTAACGTTTCTGTGGCCCTAAGTAACGGTTCTGTGGCCCTCAGTAACAATTCTGTGTCCCTCAGTAACAATTCTGTGTCTGTCCCTGAGTAACAATTCTGTGTCTGTCCCTCAGTAACAATTCTGTGTCCCTCAGTAACAATTCTGTGTCACTGAGTAACAATTCTGTGTCCCTGAGTAACGGTTCTGTGGCCCTAAGTAACAGTTCTGTGGCCCTAAGTAACAGTTCTGTGGCCCTCAGTAACAATTCTGTGTCTGTCCCTGAGTAACAATTCTGTGTCCCTCAGTAACAATTCTGTGTCCCTCAGTAACAATTCTGTGTCCCTGAGTAACAATTCTGTGGCCCTCAGTAACAATTCTGTGTCCCTCAGTAACAATTATGTGTCCCTCAGTAACAATTCTGTGTCCCTGAGTAACAATTCTGTGTCTGTCCCTGAGTAAGAATTCTGTGTCTGTCCCTGAGTAACGTTTCTGTGGCCCTAAGTAACGGTTCTGTGGCCCTCAGTAACAATTCTGTGTCCCTGAGTAAGAATTCTGTGTCTGTCCCTAAGTAACAATTCTGTGGCCCTAAGTAACGGTTCTGTGGCCCTCAGTAACAATTCTGTGTCTCTGAGTAACAATTCTGTGTCCCTCAGTAACAATTCTGTGTCCCTCAGTAACAATTCTGTGTCTGTCTCTGAGTAACAATTCTGTGTCTGTCCCTGAGTAAGAATTCTGTGTCTGTCCCTGAGTAATGTTTCTGTGGCCCTAAGTAACGGTTCTGTGGCCCTCAGTAACAATTCTGTGTCCCTGAGTAACAATTCTGTGTCTGTCCCTGAGTAACAATTCTGTGGCCCTAAGTAACGGTTCTGTGGCCCTCAGTAACAATTCTGTGTCCCTGAGTAACAATTCTGTGTCCCTCAGTAACAATTCTGTGTCCCTCAGTAACAATTCTGTGTCCCTCAGTAACAATTCTGTGTCTGTCCCTGAGTAACAATTCTGTGTCTGTCCCTGAGTAACGTTTCTGTGGCCCTAAGTAACGGTTCTGTGGCCCTCAGTAACAATTCTGTGTCCCTGAGTAACAATTCTGTGTCTGTCCCTGAGTAACAATTCTGTGGCCCTAAGTAACGGTTCTGTGGCCCTCAGTAACAATTCTGTGTCCCTGAGTAACAATTCTGTGTCCCTCAGTAACAATTCTGTGTCCCTCAGTAACAATTCTGTGTCTGTCCCTGAGTAACAATTCTGTGTCTGTCCCTGAGTAACGTTTCTGTGGCCCTAAGTAACGGTTCTGTGGCCCTCAGTAACAATTCTGTGTCCCTCAGTAACAATTCTGTGTCTGTCCCTGAGTAACAATTCTGTGTCTGTCCCTGAGTAACAATTCTGTGTCCCTGAGTAACGTTTCTGTGGCCCTAAGTAACATTTCTGTGGCCCTCAGTAACAATTCTGTCTGTCCCTGAGTAACAATTCTGTGTCTGTCCCTGAGTAACAATTCTGTGTCTGTCCCTGAGTAACAATTCTGTGTCCCTCAGTAACAATTCTGTGTCCCTCAGTAACAATTCTGTGTCCCTGAGTAACGTTTCTGTGGCCCTAAGTAACAGTTCTCTGGCCCTAAGTAACAGTTCTGTGGCCCTCAGTAACAATTCTGTGTCTGTCCCTGAGTAACAATTCTGTGTCCCTCAGTAACAATTCTGTGTCCCTCAGTAACAATTCTGTGTCCCTGAGTAACAATTCTGTGGCCCTCAGTAACAATTCTGTGTCCCTCAGTAACAATTCTGTGTCCCTGAGTAACAATTCTGTGTCTGTCCCTGAGCAAGAATTCTGTGTCTGTCCCTGAGTAACGTTTCTGTGGCCCTAAGTAACGGTTCTGTGGCCCTCAGTAACAATTCTGTGTCCCTGAGTAACAATTCTGTGTCTGTCCCTGAGTAACAATTCTGTGGCCCTAAGTAACGGTTCTGTGGCCCTCAGTAACAATTCTGTGTCCCTGAGTAACAATTCTGTGTCCCTCAGTAACAATTCTGTGTCCCTCCGTAACAATTCTGTGTCCCTCAGTAACAATTCTGTGTCTGTCTCTGAGTAACAATTCTGTGTCTGTCCCTGAGTAACATTTCTGTGGCCCTAAGTAACGGTTCTGTGGCCCTCAGTAACAATTCTGTGTCCCTCAGTAACAATTCTGTGTCTGTCCCTGAGTAACAATTCTGTGTCTGTCCCTGAGTAACAATTCTGTGTCCCTGAGTAACGTTTCTGTGGCCCTAAGTAACATTTCTGTGGCCCTCAGTAACAATTCTGTCTGTCCCTGAGTAACAATTCAGTGTCTGTCCCTGAGTAACAATTCTGTGTCTGTCCCTGAGTAACAATTCTGTGTCCCTCAGTAACAATTCTGTGTCCCTGAGTAACAATTCTGTGTCCCTCAGTAACAATTCTGTGTCTCTGAGTAACAATTCTGTGTCTGTCCCTGAGTAAGAATTCTGTGTCTGTCCCTGAGTAACGTTTCTGTAGCCCTAAGTAACGGTTCTGTGGCCCTCAGTAACAATTCTGTGTCCCTGAGTAACAATTCTGTGTCTGTCCCTGAGTAACAATTCTGTGGCCCTAAGTAACGGTTCTGTGTCCCTCAGTAACAGTTCTGTGTCCCTGAGTAACAATTCTGTGGCCCTAAGTAACGGTTCTGTGGCCCTCAGTAACAATTCTGTGTCCCTGAGTAACAATTATGTGTCTGTCCCTGAGTAACAATTATGTGGCCCTAAGTAATGGTTCTGTGGCCCTCAGTAACAATTCTGTGTCCCTGAGTAACAATTCTGTGTCTGTCCCTGAGTAACAATTCTGTGGCCCTAAGTAACGGTTCTGTGGCCCTCAGTAACAATTCTGTGTCCCTGAGTAACGTTTCTGTGGCCCTAAGTAATGGTTCTGTTGCCCTCAGTAACAATTCTGTGTCCCTCAGTAACAATTCTGTGTCTGTCCTTCAGTAACAATTCTGTGGCCCTAAGTAACGGTTCTGTGGCCCTCAGTAACAATTCTGTGTCCCTGAGTAACGTTTCTGTGGCCCTAAGTAACGGTTCTGTGGCCCTCAGTAACAATTCTGTGTCCCTGAGTAACAATTCTGTGTCTGTCCCTGAGTAACAATTCTGTGGCCCTAAGTAACGGTTCTGTGGCCCTCAGTAACAATTCTGTGTCCCTCAGTAACAATTCTGTGTCTGTCCCTGAGTAACAATTCTGTGGCCCTAAGTAACGGTTCTGTGGCCCTCAGTAACAATTCTGTGTCCCTGAGTAACAATTATGTGGCCCTAAGTAATAGTTCTGTGTCCCTCAGTAACAATTCTGTGTCCCTCAGTAACAATTCTGTGTCTGTCCCTGAGTAACAATTCTGTGGCCCTAACTAACGTTTCTGTGGCCCTAAGTAAAAGTTCTGTGGCCCTCAGTAACAATTCTGTGTCCCTGAATAACGTTTATGTGGACCTAAGTAACGGTTCTGTGGCCCTCAGTAACAATTCTGTGTCCCTGATTAACGTTTCTGTGGCCCTAAGTAACGGTTCTGTGGCCCTCAGTAACAATTCTGTGTCCCTCAGTAACAATTCTGTGTCTGTCCCTGAGTAACAATTCTGTGGCCCTAAGTAACGGTTCTGTGGCCCTCAGTAACAATTCTGTGTCCCTGAGTAACGTTTCTGTGGCCCTAAGTAATGGTTCTGTGGCCCTCAGTAACAATTCTGTGTCCCTGAGTAACAATTCTGTGTCTGTCCCTGAGTAACAATTCTGTGGCCCTAAGTAACGGTTCTGTGGCCCTCAGTAACAATTCTGTGTCCCTGAGTAACGTTTCTGTGGCCCTAAGTAACAATTCTGTGGCCCTCAGTAACAATTCTGTGTCTGTCCCTGAGTAACAATTCTGTGTCCCTAACTAACGTTTCTGTGGCCCTAAGTAACAGTTCTGTGGCCCTCAGTAACAATTCTGTGTCCCTGAGTAACTTTTCTGTGGCCCTAAGTAACAATTCTGTGTCCCTGAGTAACAATTCTGTGGCCCTAAGTAACGGTTCTGTGGCCCTCAGTAACAATTCTGTGTCCCTGAGTAACAATTCTGTGGCCCTAAGTAACGGTTCTGTGGCCCTCAGTAACAATTCTGTGTCCCTGAGTAACAATTCTGTGTCTGTCCCTGAGTAACAATTCTGTGGCCCTAAGTAACGGTTCTGTGGCCCTCAGTAACAATTCTGTGTCCCTGAGTAACAATTCTGTGGCCCTAAGTAACAGTTCTGTGGCCCTCAGTAACAATTCTGTGGCCCTCAGTAACAATTCTGTGTCTGTCCGAGTAACAATTCTGTGGCCCTAACTAACGTTTCTGTGGCCCTAAGTAACAGTTCTGTGGCCCTCAGTAACAATTCTGTGTCCCTGAGTAACGTTTCTGTGGCCCTAAGTAACAATTCTGTGGCCCTCAGTAACAATTCTGTGTCTGTCCCTGAGTAACAATTCTGTGGCCCTAACTAACGTTTCTGTGGCCCTAAGTAACAGTTCTGTGGCCCTCAGTAACAATTCTGTGTCTGTCCCTGAGTAACAATTCTGTGGCCCTAACTAACGTTTCTGTGGCCCTAAGTAACAATTCTCTGGCACTCAGTAACAATTCTGTCTGTCCCTGAGTAACAATTCTGTGGCCCTAACTAACGTTTCTGTGGCCCTAAGTAACAGTTCTGTGGCCCTCAGTAACAATTCTGTGTCTGTCCCTGAGTAACAATTCTGTGGCCCTAACTAACGTTTCTGTGGCCCTAAGTAACAATTCTCTGGCACTCAGTAACAATTCTGTCTGTCCCTGAGTAACAATTCTGTGGCCCTAATAACGTTTCTGTGGCCCTAAGTAACAGTTCTGTGGCCCTCAGTAACAATTCTGTGTCTGTCCCTGAGTAACAATTCTGTGGCCCTAACTAACGTTTCTGTGGCCCTAAGTAACAATTCTCTGGCACTCAGTAACAATTCTGTCTGTCCCTGAGTAACAATTCTGTGGCCCTAACTAGCGTTTCTTTGGCCCTAAGTAACGATTCTGTGGCCCTCATTAACAATTCTGTGTCCCTGAGTAATGCTTCTCTGTCCCTAAGTAACGTTTCTCTGTCCCCAAGTAACGTTTCTGTGGCCCTAACTCTGTCCCTAATACAGAGCGGTCTGCCTCTCTTGAATGACTGGAGGCAAATGAAGAATTCTAAAATGGCCGCTATTTATAGCTCGACCATTACACAGTGCTGGCTGCCTGGCTGCTGATTGGCTAATGCGATCACATGTCATTAAGGAATGCATTATGGGTCAGCGCGCCTTGTCTGCGCGCCTTCCCAGACATCCCCGCTCCGTCGCCGCACATGTCCGCCGCCATTTTAGGAAAAATTTCGATTCGCGCGTCCGAAGTAGGCTATTTTTCGGATTCGGCGCGAATCGAAAATTTTCCAATATTCGACTCGAATTCCACTTCGCCTACTTCGATTCGCTCATCTCTAATTGTGATGATTATGGCTTACAGCTCATGAAAACCCCAAATCCACAACCTCAGAAAATTAGAATATTGTGAAAACGTGCAATATTCTAGGCTCAAAGTGTCCCACTCTAATCAGCTAATTAAGCCATAACACCTGCAAAGGGTTCCTGAGCCTTTAAATGGTCTCTCAGTCTAGTTCAGTAGGAATCACAATCATGGGAAAGACTGCTGACCTGACAGTTGTACAGAAAACCATCATTGACACCCTCCATAAGGAGGGAAAGCCTCAAAAGGTAATTGCAAAAGAAGTTGGATGTTCCCAAAGTGCTGTATCAAAGCACATTAATAGAAAGTTATGTGGAAGGGAAAAGTGTGGAAGAAAAAGGTGCACAAGCCGCAGGGATGACCGCAGCCTGGAGAGGATTGTCAGGAAAAGGCCATTCAAAAGTGTTGGGGACTTTCACAAGGAGTGGGCTGAGGCTGGAGTCAGTGCATCAAGAGCCACCACACACAGACGGATCCTGGACATGGGCTTCAAATTTCGTATTCCTCTTGTCAAGCCGCTCCTGAACAACAAACAACGTCAGAAGCGTCTTACCTGGCTAAAAAAAACCGACCTGGTCTGATGCTCAGTGGTCCAAAGTCCTCTTTTCTGATGAGAGCAACTTTTGCATCTCATTTGAAAACCAAGGATCCAGAGTATGGAGGAAGAATGGAGAAGCATACACTGCAAGATGCTTGAAGTCCAGTGTGAAGTTTCCATAGTCTGTGTTGATTTGGGGAGCCATGTCATCTGCTGGTGTTGGTCCACTGTGCTTCATTAAGTCCAGGGTCAACGCAGCCGTCTACCAGGAGATTTTAGAGCACTTCATGCTTCCTTCCGCAGATGAGCTTTATGGGGATGCTGACTTTTGCAGCAGGACTTGGCACCTGCCCACACTGCCAAAAGCACCAAAACCTGGTTCAATGACCGTGGGATTACTGTGCTTGATTGGCCAGCAAACTCGCCTGACCTGAACCTTATAGAGAATCTATGGGGCATTGCCAAGAGAAAGATGAGAGACATGAAACCGAACAATGCAGAAGAGCTGAAGGCCGCTATTGAAGCATCCTGGTCTTCCATAATACCTCAGCAGTGCCACAGGCTGATAGCTTCCATGCCACGCCGCATTGAGACAGTAATTGCTGCAAAAGGGACCCAAACCAAGTACTGAGTACATATGCATGCTTATACTTTTCAGAGGTCCGATATTGTTCTATGTACAATCCTTGATTTATTGATTGCATGTAATATTTTAATTTTCTGAGATTATGGATTTGGGGTTTTCATGAGCTGTAAGCCATAATCATCACAATTATGACAAATCAGGGCTTGAACAATCTTGCTTTGCATGTAATGAGTCTATCTCATATATTAGTTTCACCTTTTAAGTTGCATTACTGAAATAAATTAACTTTTGCACGATATTCTAATTTTTTGAGCTTCACCTGTATGTGATTTTGTGCACCCATGCCGCCCTGTAGCAGTACATCTGCTATAGGGCAGCGGGAAAGCAGTTAAAGATAAAGTTTAGGTTTTATTTGTTAAAATCAGCAAGGGACAGTAGTTACATTTATTAAGAAGTGGCCCTTGTGCTGGTGTTACCTGTCCAGTTGAAATCTGAAGTCATATGTCCCCTCCTCATACCTAAGGTTAAAGCAAGCACAGGGCCTGTCATAGGAGTTCATTAAGAGTGCTACTGATGTCCACCCTTTCCACCCTTTCCACCACCCTCCTTAAATTCATAGAAGCTGTACTATCACTTTCATAAATGCAAAAGCCTATGAATAGAGGAGGCAGACTTTTCATTCAACCACCCATCTTCTATTCATAGAGTGCTTTTCAGTCATAGTGTCAGGCAAGTGTTATACAGCATCTATGAATGGAGGAAGGGTGTGGAAAGGGTGGGCATAGTTGGCAGTCTTGATGAGTGTCTATGACAGCTCCAGAACTTGTATTAACCTCTGCAGCACCAGAAGATTACCTCTGTGGGGGAATTGGGGGGGGGATGCAGGCAGGGGACTTTGGACTTCAACTAGGACAGCCACCACCAGCAAATGGGTCTTTTCTCTTTAAATATAACTGTGTCTCTTGTGCTGATTAAAAAAAAAGACCTAAACTTCGGCTTTAAGATGGACCAAGCGTCACAATTATCTTTTCATTTTAAGTGCATACTCAGCACTAAGGGGGTGTGTTACTAAAATTGGTGTACACAGAATCTGGTACAGCTGAGTATGGTAGCCATTCAGCTTCTAACTTCAACTTATTTAATGAAGTTTTGGCAATAAAACCTGGAAGCTGATTGATTTCTTTGCAGAGTCGCACCAGATCTTGCACTTTCCAGTTTTAGTAAACAACCCTCTAAGGCTAGGTTCACATTTATGCAGTTTTCTGTGCACTGAACTACAGTTCATCTAACATGATTTCTTTGGATCTAGCTCACATCTGTGCATTTTGAGCCAGTGTGGATTATTGAAAGGGTCAGGGATTGCGTTTTGTGTGTAATAGACTTCAATTAAACCGCACACATGCATTTTTTAATGCATTTTGCTTTTTGTATGTTGTGCTTTGTGTTACTTTAAGCTGGTTGTTAAGGAGCTAGTGGCCACCGGTGTCCCTAACAACCAGTAAACAACATGGCTGTTAAGGATCTGGTGGCGCCACATCCTTAACAACCAATGAGTCATTAGCTGTCAGTAGGGTTCCCCGCTGACAGCTGAATATAAACATACATATTGCTGGCAATTACAAAATCAGGAAAAAAACAGTGTGAAGTCCCCCCAATCCATGCCAGGCCCTTCAAGTCTGGTATGGATTTTAAGGGGAACCTCACACTAAAATAAAAGAAATATAAAAAACCAGCTTGGGGGTCCTCCCCAAAATCCATTCCAGATCCTTGTCTGAGCATGCAGCCCGGCAGGTCAGGAAAGGAGAGGGAGATGAGCGAGTGCCTTCCTTCTGAATTATACCAGGCCACATGCCCTCAACATGGGGGGGTGCTTTGGGGCAGGGGGGTCTGTGAGTGTGGGGTCTGCAGAGGGTGACTTATCGGAATCCGGAAGATTTCTTTAACAACCCCCCCATGTGAATGAGTAGCGGTACATAGTTCCCCTACTCATTCGTCATAAAAGTGAAAGAAAAACACAACAGTTTTCAACAAGTTAATGCTTGCTACTGTATGTCACATATGAACTTGTTACATAGTTACATAGTTAGTCTGGCTGGAAAAAGACAAAATTCCATCCAGTTCAACCATAAAAAAAGTTATAATCCTATACCCACAGTTGATCCAGAGGAAGGCAAAAAACCCAGAAAAGCATGATCCAATTTGCTCCTGCAGGGTAAAAAATTACTTCCTGATCCCCCGAGAGGCAATTGGAAATTCCCTGGATTAACTTTATCTATAAATGTTAGTAACCAGTTGTATTCTTTGTATCCAAGAAAGAATCCAGGCCTTTTTTAAAGCAATCCACTGAGCTGGCCAGAACCAACTCTTGAGGGAGTCTATTCCACATTTTCATAGCTCTTACTGTGAAGAAACCTTTCTGTATTTGGAGATTAAATTTCTTTTCCTCCAGACGTAAAGAGTGCCCCTTGTTGTCTTTGATGACCTTACGGTGAATAACTATACACAGGGTTCACTATATGAACCACTGATGTATTTATACATGTTGATCATATCCCCCCTTAATCTCCTCTTCTCAAGAGAGAATAAATTCAGTTCTTCTAATCTTTCCTCATAGCTAATCTCCTCTATGCCTCGTATCAGTTTAGTTGCCCTTCTCTGTACTTTCTCCAGTTCCCCAATGTTCTTTTTGTGAATTGGCGCTCAAAGCTGAACTGCATATTCCAGATGAGGTCTTACTAATGATTTGTACAGGGTAATATGATATCTCTCTCTGGAGTCTATACCTCTTTTAATACAAGAGAGGATTTTGCTCGCTTTAGAAACTGCAGCTTGGCATTGCATGCCATTATTAAGCTTATGATCTACCAGGACTCCCAGATCCTTCTCCACCATTGATTCCTCCAGTTGTACCCCCCTAGTATGTATGATGCATACATATTCTGAGCCCCCAAGTGAATAACCCTACATTTATCAACATTAAACCTCATTTGCCACATAGTTGCCCAATCAAACAGTGCATTGAGGTCAGCTTGTAAGTTGGAGACATCCTGTAAGGACGTTATTCCACTGCACAGCTTGGTGTCATCTGCAAAGTCTGAAATGGTATTTTTAATCCCAGACCCTATATCGTTTATAAATATATTAAAAAGTAAGGGTCCCAACACTGAACTCTGGGGTACACCACTGATGAACCCAGACCATTCAGAGTATGAATCGTTAACCACTACTCCTTGAATACAATCTTTTCTCCAGTTTTCTACCATTTACATATGGATTTTTCCAAGGCTGTAGACTTTACCTTATACATTAGCCGTGTGTGGGGAACTGTGTCAAACGCTTTTGCAAAATCCAAGTATACCACGTCCACCACCACCCCTCAGTCCAAGGTTTTGCTCACCCCCTCATAAAAGAAATCAGATTTGTTTGAGAACTTCTGTCTTTCATGAATTCATGCTGTCTGTTGCTTAAAATATTTTTTTTCCGGAAGAACTCCTCTATGTGGTCTTTTACTAAACTCTCCAGTATCTTCCCAATTATAGAAGTTAAACTAACAGGTCTATAATTACTTGGTAAATATTTCGACCTCTTTTTAAATATTGGCACCACATTGGCCTTACGCCAATCCAGTGGTACTATACCAGTCATTAAAGAGTCCCTAAAAATTAAAAACAATGGCTTTGAAATTGCAGAGCTCAATTCTTTAAGGACCTGTGGGTGTATGCCATCTGGTCCAGGTGCTTTATTCACCTTTATTCTGTCTAAATATTTTTGGATCATATCAATTGTGAGCCAATGTGGATCATCTGGGGCTGTGCAATACCATGCCCATTATGGACAAGAGCTCCCCCATGCTCCTTTGTATACACAGAGCTGAAGAAGGTATTTAATAAATTTGTCTTCTCTTTGTCCCCAGTCACCCCCTCTAGATTATTTTGTAAAGGGCCTACATGCTTGGACCGGACCTTTTCACTATTAATATATTTGAAGATTTTTTGGGGGGTTGGTCCTGCTATCTTTTGCAACCTGTCATTCGTTTTCAATTTTTGCATATTCTGTTATATTCTTTGTAAGGTTTAAACGATGATAGCATTCCATCTTTTTTATATTTAATAAAAGCTCTTTTCTTCTTTTCTATAGCTTTTTTAACTTTGGCCGTAAGCCACATAGGTTTGATTTTTAACCTTTTAAACTTGTTGCCCATAGGCATATATTTTGCAGTGTGTTCACAAACAGTCTTTTTGAAGAACTCCCATTTCTGTGTTGTGTTCATTGATGCCAATATTCCCTCCCAGTCTAAGTCTTGGAGAGCAGCTCTCAGCCTTGGAAAATTAGCTCTCTTAAAATTGAGTGTTTTTATTTTTCCCATATGTGATTTCTGTTTACAGCAGGTGTAGATCAGCCATTTTCAACCATTGTTCCATGGGACCCATGGGACCTAGGGCTCATTCAGGGGTGGCTTGGGGTTTCTTGAGCTATGTCTAACTGACTTCTGATGTGATAGTACCTGCATAGTTTGAGGTCAAACTCCACTTGACAGTGCCAGCAGCATGACTGCAAAGATGTCATTTTGGCAGAGGGGGGCATTCTTCCCACTTGCCACCACCAATGGAAGGAGCATTTTCCTAATGATCCTAATGGACTAATCTTATGAGGGGTTCCCTGAGACCTGAAAATTATTTCAAGGTTTTCTCTGGGGTTAAATAGGTTGCAAAAGGCTAGTGTTGATAGCCTTTGTATTATCTGAATTTCACAAGTGTTTAAAGTGCGCAATAATCAAAAATTTGCAGATTTCCATTTAGTTTAATTGGTAAGTGTGGCTGGCCATTCTCAGGCTGTTTTACCTTTTTTGTATTTATTTCAAAGCAATAGGCCTTATTAATATCTGTTTGTGTTATAAACATAGCAAATCCAATGCAGCACTCCCCGGTCAAAGCTTTAATACTTAGCCCTTAAATGATCATCCTAATTCTAACGCTCACACACTTAATCAGTAAACTATGTTTTTAAAGTGCAACATAACTGTATCTGAGCACCACAACTGAAAACAGTATTTAATTTATTTTTAATATTCAAAGCAAACTCTCCCATCCATCCATGTCTCCATGCTTTTTTCGTTGAGAAATCACTTTGAAAAACACCCCCTAGCATGTCTGGGTCACAGCCATCTTAAGTAAGGGCAGATGAATTATGTAGCATTTACTTCCTGGGATCTGTCTCCCCTTAGCTCATGCATGAAGGCAGGACAGTGTGCTTAGCTTAGATAAACCGTCCTCCCCTCCTTCAGATGAAAGAAAATACATTTCCCATGAAGACTTCTGGGATGTATGCCATCATTTTAGCCTAGGCCAGAAGCCAGGAGGCAACTGAAGAAATGTAGAAAAAAAAGTTTAAAACAAATATATATATAATATTCTAAATTTACAAATAGCTGGGCCTGTTGGTTTCACTTCTAAACGACCAATCACTATCGGAACATAATGAACCTCACTTCTAAACTGTTTGGTGCACATAAATGATACCTGAATCTCGACGCCACATTTTGTAGACTGCCTCACATTGATTCTGGACACACATGGACCCGCTGTGTGGCTGGGGTGCTGGGATCCACACTGCAGAGATTTGCTTCTCGTTGTCTAATCCAGACCACCCTCCTCCTTTTCCTCCTCTCTCCTTTCTTCTTTGACAATCTCCTCTCAGAGAGGCCTACAACCCAGAGCAACCAAGGGGCATCCTCCCATCCCTTTCTCCCTAATCCTACCCTCCTATGTCCTCCCCTTCCCCCACTTCAGTATCCCCTCCCCCTTTTTGTTGTTTCCTTTTGTCTTCTAGTTTTGCTTCTCTCTGCATTTAGTTATGCTTTTTTGAATGAATTCACAGTAGAGGCAGCTAGGCCTTATGTACTAATTCTGACCCTGTCGAGAGGGCTTCATGCCCCTTGCTAGCTGACTCCTCTCTCCTAGCATCTTTTTGGATTGTGACTCAAGATATCCTACTCTTATATGTCTGCTCCACTATTGGGTTCTTTGATTACTAGTTAATGTTTATGTTTCCCTATGGCCTTAGAGACCGTTATTTACCATGTGACTTTTTCTGTCTACGTAAAGACTTATGTGAAATTTATGTTACAGTTGCAACTATTGTACATTGTAAACTGGAAATTTCCCTGTTCTTTAATAAAATATTTGTGGAAGAAAAAAAAAGTTAATTTAATATACATTCTTATCTATTTACTGATGTTAATTGAGAGAGTTTAGTTTTGTTTTAACTCAACTCCTCCATTAAACACCTAGCCACTATCATCTTAACTGTTAACCACCTCCCAAACAGTCTTAATCACTAAGCTATTGCCTTAGCTGTCACATAATTCTTACCTTATGTCCTGTGTCATGCACCTAGAGTTTATTGTGCCTGCACCAAATCCTCACATTTCTACAGTGATTCATTAGTGGGTGCTACTGCTTCTTTGCCTAGTGGCTGAATCTGCAATCCCCACTATGACATGTTTGGTTTTCTGGAGACCTACACCCACTGTGTCTATACTTGGGCAAGGCATTGATTCATCCTTAATATGAACAAAGGTCGCCAGAAGCCTTGCTATGCATCAAAAATTATATTATGACTCCCAATGCACTTTAGCAACAGTCTCAAGGTTGTAGAATGATGAAGACATCATCGCAGTATACCTTGTGGACATGATCATTGACTGTCCAAGTCAAGCTATTCTGAAGACTAACAATACATACTACGCTAATAATTTTTTTTTTCATTAAAAATAGCAAACATAGCTATTCCTTCTTAACCACCATCAATCCATGGTATGGTTTTGGCACAAAAAAATATAACAATAAAAACAGCATTTCAATGATTCATTAGTTTAGTTCCCCAAAGTGAGTGACTAAAGATTATGAGTTTCTGAAGTATATAGCGCATAGGCTGTCACAAGAAGAATGGCCTGTATTCTAGGCATACACTTCCAATATAACCTGATATAGTAACTCGTTTATTAATGGAAGGGCTTCTGTGCGTTGCTTGGCAGCCTCATCCATCAGCAAAAGGTTGATGGCTCATTTATTCACGTTTAGAGTCTCATGTATGTGGACTTAGGCTGTTTCTTACATTTTTTATTGACTTACTCTAAACACATTAGACAGGATATTTTAATTTATGGGTCACTATGTATTTAACAATAATAGAACATATGAATTACATTTGTGTTTATCTTCTTTTATTTCATTCTATCAAATTTACATTTGTCCATGTATTTGTGCAGACTAGTCCATTTATCTTACCTTAGAAAACTGAACGTGGGTAGCTCAATGATCTAAAACATTTAAACTGGTCATATAGAGGAAATATTAGTCAGTAGTTACCATGGATGAACTAGATGGCTACAGCCCTATAGCAACCCATACACCCTTTCCTCCAGTTGCAGCAGAAGGAGCCAAGACATGGAAAGCTTCTATTAAAGAATATATATATATATATATATATATATATATATATATATATATATATATATATATTTATATATATTTTAAAGTATGCTTGTACACCCATTTTTGGAAAATAGACAGTTCAAGGTATTTAGTAAGAGGCATAGTGAGTTTTGTGGACGTTGTAATTTTTTTGTTACAACTTTTTAGAAAATGTAGAAATGTAAAAAAGAAAAAAATCACAATTTTTTTTTGTTACATATTGTCACCAGTCCAGTACAGCATTATATAACTGGTGTGGTGGTAATCAGAGACTGACTGGTGACAGTATGTAAAACAAATTAAAATAATAATAATTTAATTTGTATTTATTAAACATTTTTCTATTTTTTTTATTTTTTATTACATTATATTTTCTTTTTTTTTACTATTTGCTGCTGACACAGAAAAATAAAAAAGCCAGATTAGAGTTTACCAAAAATTACCTGAAAAAGACAAAATCATTTTGGGAAAATGTTCTGTGGACAGACAAAACAAAATTACAGCTTTTAGGTAAAGCCCATCATTCTACTGTTTTCAGAAAAAGAAATGAGACCTTTAAAGAAAAGAATACAGTCCCTACAGTCGAAGATGGTGGAGGTTCACTGATGTTTTGGGGTTTGTATTGCTGCTTCAGGCACTGGATGGTGAAATCTGAAGACTGTCAAGGAATTGCAATGCAGCATCAGAAAGTTGGGTCTCTGTCAGAGGTCATGGGTCATACAGCAGGACAATGACCCAAAGCACACTCAAAAAGCACCAAGAAATGGTTTAAGACAAAGCGCTGGAGAGTACTGAACTGGCCAGCAATGAGTTCAAATCTCAATCCCATCGTGAACCTGTAGAGAGATCTCACAACAGCAGTTGGGAAAAGGAACCTTTCCAATCTGAGAGACCTGGAGCAGTTGGTGAAAGAACAGTGGTCCAAAATTCCAGTAGAGGTGTAAGAAACACATTGATGGTTACAGGAAGCGATTTATTTCAGTTATTTCCCCAAGGGGTATGTTACCAAATATTAAATATTACCAAATATTAAATTGAGGGTGCCAATAATTTTGTCCAGTCCATTTTTAGGGTTTTGTGTGAAATGTGTCTGATTTGGCTTTTTGTTTCTCCACTTTTTTGTGTGATACCAATACAAACAAAAGAAATAAACATGAGAATGCTTAAATATTTGTAATTGCAACAATTATCTGGGCGAACTGGTGCATTATCTGACAGAAATGAAGGGGTGCCAATATTTTTGGCCATGACTGTATGTATCCATTATAGGAATGTGGCACCACATTGATTTGGTTATGAAGACCAGTAGTTAGAGTTCTTGTATAAAATCCTTGTCGCCTAGTAAAGCAGCACCAATTACCCATATGTATCACTTTTTTAAAAGTTTGAAAATCAGCTTGGGGTGTAGGGGGAATTAGTGGTATTGTTTTAGCCCTCAGTGCATTTTTGGCTCACATTTTTCTGTATTTGAACAAAGATAATAGTACAGCAAAATTATTTTTTTTTCTATATGTAACTGCACTTTACAAATAAATGTTGCCTGTTTTTATCAAGAATTTTAAGAATGATAAGCCTGATTATTTTCACTGGTGAGAAAGTGGAGCACAGTGGCTAAGTGGTTTGCACTTCCACCTAGCAGCACTAGAGTTTTCAATTTGAATCCTAACTACAGCACTACCTGCCTTGAGTGGTCAGTTCTCTAGCTATGCTGACTATTCAGCCTGTTCATCTCCAATGATGAGACTTGTGCTGACACAATCCCCCCCTCCACATCCATTCACTGGAAAGATCAGTGTGCTGCTGTTTCTCCTCCACTAGGTCTCGGACCTCCTTATGCAGCTTAAAACAGAAGGTATATGATCACTTCTAAAAAAGAAAAAAACGTATTTATAATGTTTGTATATGTATGCTCACATGTGTTACCTTTCTATTTTAATCTGAATGGGTTGTTTTACAAGGTGAGGGTTTACATATACTTTATAGTAATTATACATATTACATATACAAAACCTAATCACTGTACTAAGAAACAATGTTCATCTGCTACTATCATATATGTAATTGGCAAAAAGTAAACTGCTACTTAAAATCTAATTTAACCACTTGCCCTCCAGAGGATTTACCCCCCTTCCTGACCAAGCAATTTTTTGTGTTACGGCGCTGCTCTATTTCAACTGGTAATTGCGCAGTCATGCAATGCTGTACCCAAATGAAATTTTTGTCCTTTTTTCACACAAATAGAGCTTTCTTTTGGTGGTATTTGATCACCTTTGTGTTTTTATTTTTTGCGCCATAAACAAAAAAAGACTGAAAATTTTGAAATAAAACAATAATTTTTACTTTCGGTAATGAAAAATATATAGTAAACTCAAAGTTAGTTTTAAATTTGGGCCAAAATGTATTCTGCTACATGTCTTTGGT
Source organism: Staurois parvus (assembly GCF_062004578.1). Classification (NCBI taxonomy): domain Eukaryota; kingdom Metazoa; phylum Chordata; class Amphibia; order Anura; family Ranidae; genus Staurois; species Staurois parvus. Next base: position 6,989,106 of record NW_028318157.1, read on the forward strand.
AAAAAAAAATCCCAATAAGTGTATATTAATTGTGTAAAAGTTATAGCGTCTACAAACTATTGTATAGATACTGCAATTTAAGCCATTTTTTGCTATACATCGCTGCACTAGTTTAACTGACAATTGTGCAGTCAGGCAATATTGTACATAAATGAAAATTTTCCTTTTTTTGCACACAAATTGGGCTCTTTTGGTGTTATTTGATCACCTCTGGGGGGTTTTTTGCACTACAACCAAAAAAGACTGAACTTTTTTTGAAAAAAAACTATATTTTCTCATTTCTGTTAAAGAAAATATGAAATAAACTCAAATTTCATCATCAATTTAGGCCAAAATATATTTTGCTATATGTCTTTGGTAAAAAAAATCCCAATAGGTGTATATTAATTGGTTTGTGTGAAAGTTATATCGTCTACAAATGGCGGTATAGATATTGGAATTTAACAATTTTTTGCTATATGGTGCTGCACTAGTTTAACTGAAAATTGACCGGTCATGCAATACTGTACATAAACGAAATTTAAGCCCTTTTTTTCAAACAAATAGAGCTTTCTTTTGGTGGTATTTGATCACCTTTGGGTTCTGGGGTTTTTTTGCACTATAAACAAAAAAACCCTAAAAGTTTGAAAAAAAATACTATATTTTCTCATTTCTGTTATAAAAAATATCCAATAAACTCAAATTTCGTCATAAATTTAGATCAAAATGTACAGGTCTTTGGCAAACAAAATCCCAATAACTGCATATAAATTGATTTGTGTGAAAGGTGCAGCATCTACAATCTATGGTATAGATACCGGAATTTACACAGGTTTTACTTTCTGACTGCCTGTCACATTTCTTGAGGTGTTAAAATACTAGGGCAGTGCAAACACCCCCAAATGACCCCTTTTCTGAAAGTAGACACCCTAAGCTATCTGTTGAGAAGCATGTTGAGTCCATGGAAGATTTACCTTTTTCCACAAACATTTGCAAAATGACAAAAAACATTTTTGTTTTTGTTTTTTACACGTTGTTGTCATTTAAATGATATATTGCTCACACATGCCATGGGTATATGTGGAATTACACCCCAAAATACATTCTGCTACTCCTAATGAGTGTGAGGCTACCACATGTGTGAGACTTTTTGGAAGTCTAGCCACATACAGGAGCCCAAAACGCAATGACCACTTTGAAAGCCAGAAGGTGCGTCGTAACCTCCTCATTTCACTTCCAGACTACCTATCACAGTTAGGAGTTTAGGAGGCCCTGAAATGCCAGGATAGCACCCCCCCATGACCCCTTTTTGGAAAGTAGACACCCCAAGGAATTTAAAAAGAGGCATGATGAGTATTTTTCAGATCTCATTTTTTCTCATAAGGTTTTGAAAAATAAAAAAATAAAATAAAAATATGTTTTTGTTTCCTTTCTTCATTTTCCAAAAACTTGTGGCAACAAATAAGATCTGCAAAATAATCACCATGCTTCTTATCAAATTCCTTTTGGTGTCTACTTTCCAAAAAGGGGTCATTTTGGGGGTTCCATACTATTCTGGCATTTCAGGACCTCCAAAACTGTGATAGGTAGTGAGGAAGTGTAATGAGGAAATAAAGCCCTTTAAAAGTCTGAAGGTGCTTGTAGGATTTTGGGGTCCTGAACGCGGCTAGACTGCCAAAAAGTATCTCACATGGGGTATTCCCATACTAGGGAGAAGTAGCAGAATGTATTTTGGGAAGTAATTCCACATATACCCATGGCATGTGTGAGCAATATATAATTTAAGTGACAATTTTGTGTAAAAAAAAAATTCCTCTCAGAAAATAGTTTGGGGTGTCTACTTTCCAAAAAAGGGTCATTTTTTTTTGGGGGGGGGGAATTTTATGACCAGTATTAGAAGTTTGTGCCACACATCACTCACTCTTCTTACCACCTGAAGACCAAGCCTTTTCTGACACTTTTTGCTCACATGAAAAAATCATTATTTTTTGCTAGGAAATTACATTGAACTCCCTAAAATCATATATTTTTTAAAGCAGACACCCTAGTGAATAAAATGGTGGATGCTGCAATTTGTAAGTCACATAGTGCTCGTGCAGAGATTTTTCAAACACAAATTAAAAAAAAAAAAAAAAAAACTTTCTTTACTTTTAATGCACAAAAAACACAATATATTGGCCAGTTGTTTGGTTGAATATAAAAGATGATGGTATCCCTGTGCAATGGCAACAAACTACATACATTTGTAATATTCATATGTGATGCTTTAAAAGCCTTTACAGGCTACCATTTTAGATTTACACAGGAGGTCTTCTGGTAGAATTACTGCCCTCGATCTGCATTAACAGGTATTCTTTTTTGAGAAATCTGGAGTCCATTAGACTCTAGATATCTCCTCTGCCCTTACATCATCTGATCTCACCAAGATAGGTGTGATCAGATGCTTTCCCAATTTAAAAATGGCGCTGAGATGCTCATAGCTTCTGATTTCTTAGACCATAGAGATGATTTGTGCCATTCTGGTCTCCAATCAGCTCTATGGTCAGCTGGCAGAATCACCGGCTGCATTATCAGGTTCCCCCAATGGCACAGGACTGCCCGAGAAAGCCATGGAAGGCATTATCTCCCGCTGCAGTCCAACTAATTAGTCACTAGGTTTGCTTTTATATGAAAGCCGGCTGAAAAAAATTATTATTAATTATAACTACTCAAAGTGCAGTGATGTACCAGTATGTCACTGGTCCTTGTTGGGTATATATGCTATGTTCTTTTTTTTATGCAGCCTGTGTACTGAATGAAAAAAAGAGAAGAAATCTCTGCCAGAAAAAGTGTGTGGTATGCCCGCCATTAGAATATACCACCCTGAATCCAGCCACTTTTAATAGTGGCCATATGAAATGTTCTTTTTTTTTTCGTTCAGAACAGATTCCTCTATTCACATTGATCACCGTAAAAAATATAAAAAATATATGCCGAAGCATAGTGGCCACCCACCTACTGGTCACACCAGGCCCCCATGCTTGGGCATGTATGCTCTTTTTTAACTGCAGATGAAAAATCTCATCCAAAAGCATTGCACACACTTAATTTTGTATATTCTCAGAGCAAGACCCTGTTGCTGTCAGAATAAACAGATTGGTGCTGCAGCTGAATGGCATTCCTGCAAAGAAAACAGCAATGGTTAACAATAAAACAGTAACAATAAAACAGTAACTTAATAAAACAACTTTTTTATTGAAATATGTGCCAAAAAAAATATAAAATACATATGCGGAAACATAGGGGCCATCCACCCACTGGCCCCCCCAGGCCCCCATGCTTGAGCTTATATGCTTTGTTTTAACTGTGGATGAAAAATCTCATCCAACAGCACTGCACACACTTACATATATTCTGAGAGCAAGACCATGTTGCTGTCAGAATAAACAGATCAGTAAAACAGTAATGACAAAAATAAAACGACAACTATTTTGTTTTTTTAATTTTTTATGATTTTCACGGAGGGAGCACGAATCACGTATATATACGTGATTTTGCATAGATAGTCCACCCTGTAGCAGTATTACTGCTATAGGGCAGACTTTAAGCAGTTAAAAATCAAACACTGGGGTGGATTCACTAAAACTGTAGCAATCAGGAGCTGGATCAGCTGTACATGGTAGCCAAGCAGCTTCTAACTATAACTTGTTCAATTAAGCTTTGACAATAAAACCTGGAAGCTGATTGGTTTCTATGCAGAGCTGCACCAGATTTAGCACTCTCCAGTTTTAGTAAATAACCCCCAACTGTGTTCATAATTCTTAAGAAATGCATCACAGACACATATCAGAAGCAAAACCCAAGTGTCTATGCATACTGATGCTTATACAGTACATGATCCAATTAAGCTGAGGGGTCCAATAATTAAAACAGCTGGGAGACCATGGTACAATAAATCTAGGTGGGCAATTCAGTGCAGAAATAACCTGTTTGTTTTGCTTTTTTTGTTTTTTGTTTTTTTGCTGCGAAGGGGGAGGGGTTGTAAAACTGGAGTTCTGCTTTATATGCTGCACTGGCAGAAGACTGCATGGGCTGGCTTTTAGTTCTGCCACTGCTTATTGCTACAGGGCTTTGGGCAATTGTGACATACAGGTACAGAATTTTGTACATATACTACATGTACAATATAATCTGCTCAAGCTCGAAAATTCCACTTCAGTCATGTGACCAACTCCTACCCTCTGCACTGAAGCTTTGGATTTACTGCCTACTGACTCTGCTGTGGTTTAGCCACTATCTATAACACTGGTTACCATCTGGATAACTTTTTAGATATATCACAAGTGTTTCATTAGGAATTTAGGAATTTCAGAATCTAAAGTATTTTCAGCTGGAATATATCAAAATGACAGTAGTTTATCAGACAAAATATGAAAAAAATCACTTACTAAACTTATAACAAATGGATTTTTCTAAGGTGGAGCCAGTGGGTTCCTAATTAAGGTTAATATTACTGTATTTACAAGACATTCACAGTTTTACATACTTGCTCCTCCATGTTTTTGTTATTGCATTAAATGCATATAAAAGGATTAGCCGGTAGAGGAAGCAAATGTTCAATAACACTGCCTCCCCTTTTAAAGAAAACCTGTGGGAACAGAAATAAAGGAACTGCCATTGTTGACATGCATTTAAAAGGTACAGGCTGCTGATCCAGGAGGCATTACCTAGTGAGTCACAGAGCACAAATTGAAAAAAAAAACCTTCTTTCATATTTACAAAACATTTCAATGCTTTTCATCAAAATCATAATGCTAATATAACCTTAAACAGGACAATTTGTAGAATAAAATGTATACATTTTATCTGCAGGAACACTATTTTTTTAAACCAACAGTCGTCAGAAAGAAAAAAAATAGTTTTGTTACTACTATGGTACTGGGGTACTGTGTACCCCTTACTCATTTGTGTAGGGAGGCTGGTATCTTGTGGGCCCCCTAATTTGCAAAGATTTTTCAGATTCTGATAAGTCCCCTGCCCACGTAGACCAACAACCACTGGGCCAGGGTTGTGGGGAAGAGTCCACTCAACATGGGGTCAAGGTGCTTTTCCAGGGGGCCCTCCTGGAAAGATACCCCCTCATGTTGAGGAAGGCATGAGACCTGGTGTGGTTTAAGAGGGAGGGGTCACACACTCAATACCCTCTTTCCTGGACTGCCAGGCTGCATGCATGGATAAAGGTCTGGTATGGATTTTCGAGGGACATGCTTTTTTGTTTTTTTGCATTGGGCTTCCCCGTAAAATTCATGGATTTTGTACAGGACCACACACTATTTTGTTTTTTTTTTACCCTTGATCTTTTTTCATGACCCTTATCCTCATCAAGGATAAGAGTTCACTATGTATATTTAGGGAAACTCCCACACCTTTTTTGTGGAGTTGTCCATTAACATTTATATCAGACACTCATCTCGTTTAAGGGTCTGATATAGAACAAATCTCCAGCCACTTTGTTTACAAACCAAAGTAAGTGGCCAAAGCTGTAATTTACCAGCAATTTACTGCATTTTTTTTCATTTTAAATGACAGTTTTGCTGTAGTAGGTTGTATGCATCCTACAGATGCTCTGTTTTACAGGCAGGTTAAAGGTACCCCTCAGGCATGTTATTTAAAGGAATTTTTAATTTTTAATATTGACCCTTAGGGATTCTTTAAATTGTTTAAATATATATAGCTGCACTATATTTTGTGACAATTGAAAAATCATAAAAACATAATATTATAATAAACCATATGAAAAATAAGAAATACAAAAAGTCTCAGTTGTGTTCAAATCCATGAAAAAATATAGTTAATAAGTCCTTGCTTGTCCACAAACGTCCAACACCAAAGTTTACCACCACCATAGGCTCAAAGGACTCTTACCGGAACATCTGGATATGATGTCCTGCTGACTATATGGAGAGATGTGGAGGTGATGTCAGGTGTGCTATTCTATCTTGGTGACCATGTGTGGAGGCTTGCAGGTGATAATATGTCCGATGCAGATTATGTATTAATTCACATGCTTTTGTGACTCTTTCTTTACCAAAAGAGTCCATATGTTCCGGTAAGAGTACTTTGAGCCTATTATGGTGGTACACTTTGGTGTTGGAAGTTTGTAGACAAGCAAGGACTTTTTCACTATTTTCTTCATGGATTTAAACACAACTGGGACTTATTGTATTTCTTCTTTTCATATGGTTTAATATAATATTATGTCTTTTTTATTTCTCACTTATCACAAAATAAAGCGAGGCTATATATATATATATATATATATATATATATATATATATTTGCAGTATACGATTGTACACAATTTATCTAATTATTTTTGCCAGCTGTTACTGCATTGCCTATTAGCCTATAAAATGGCCATTACTGGTTTTTAACACTTGGATACCAATGACTTCAATGCAGTTCACAACCAGCCTCGAACTGATTCAGGTATGTTTGACTCATCCCTAAAAGCAATGCATAAATTGAGAGCAAGTATGCCTAGGTACAGTTTCTCACAAAAGGTGCAGCAATGCACTAGAAACCCAACATGACTTAAATTGAAGCTCAACCAAAAAGGGAGGGTTCCGCTTTAAGGACTGATCCCCCGCTCCCTGTGAGGAATTGGTACCTTTGGGGAGCAGAAGGAAGCAGGTACTCGATTTTGTACCCGCTCCCACTTCTGCTCCAACTGCATAGGTGACCAAAAGCAGAAGTTTGTTCTCCTCCCTCCTTCCGCACAGTCTTCAGGGACATATGCCAGGTGCCAGAAGACTACGGGACCATTCAAATGTGCAATTTTTCAGATGAGACTGGAGCACCGCTTTAATTCAGCTGAAAACCCTCAGTGCGTATATATACCAAATCCAACAAGACAATAATGTCAACTGCTCAGATTAATTTATAATCTAGCAAAAGGAAAGGGGCATATGGGCAACTGATTTACAATACTTTGTTCTGAACTATGTCTCTGTGTGGAGGCACATTTATATCATAAACAAGCGTATCTCTCCACTTCTTATAGTGATGAAATCAAAATGTGAATATACAGAATATGCACCAAAAAATAAATTACTGATAAATCTTTCATCTAAAAACATTTACATCAAATAAATTGCTATAACATTCGTGATCCAAAATCAATGTTAAAACACATTATAAATTGCACTCCACGCAAAAGTGTCACAATTGTATGTGCTCCAGTAATCTACGATTAAAAGCTCTTAAAAGTTCATTAAAAAAATGATCCTCACATAAAAAGAACTTGTATTACCGCATTAAATGGTACCTGTGCCTGGTCTCACTGCAATCACTGCAGCTGTGTAGCTCAACCAACAGTTTTGCTGAAAACTCCCAGTAGTGTGCTGATGTCACGGACAAAACCTGCTTGATGTGTGGCATTGCAGTGGGACTTCCTCTTTCTAGAAGCTAGAAATCAATCACCAACTGCATGTTTTAATCACAGCAACTTCTGAAATAACCTTCCTAGAATCCAGAGCACGACCCTCCATCTACGGAGGCAGACATCTTGGTAGAGGCAGGGCTATTGCTTTGTCATGTTTGAACCTCCAAAAAGAACAACAGTGAGCAACACAGTGGTGACATTACCAAGTTTAACTCCAAATCTCCTAAGACTGGCAGTCAGAGGCAATAGTCCCTTATATCTCACACTGCAGATATACAGCTATGAGACTGTAGGCAAAGGAACGCCTATGCACCCTCTTATATCTGAAAGTGCCCTGCAGTTCTTCTGGCCTCCATACTTTCTGACCACTGACTCAGAACAAGCATGCAGCAAATGACGTCAGGTGGCTTGGTAAACTTAGTACCTGCCTTAGTATGTCAGGGATTGGTTGAAGCTTTGAGATCAGCAAGACAGCCATGCAAATAGCATTTTAAAAGAGGGCTCAGTAGTAACAGGTTACATATTGCTTTCAGTACAAGTTTCCATTAATGATAAGAGAAAGAACATTATATGATAAAACATTACTGTCTTTCTCAAGAATAGGGTCGCCCTACGGTGTTCACTATCAATCAATCAATCAATCACTGGAGAGCCCCTTTAAGAAAGCGACACAACTGGACACAACTACAGCTAATGTACATAAGCAACATTTTTCCATGGTCTTTAAAATATCTAAATGTTTTATATAAACCTGATTTTATTTTATTGGGAAAGATGTCAGACATTATTTTTTGTTAGATCTTAAATTCATCAATTTTGTAATTGTAACATTTTTAGATAAACAATGATATCTCTTACTCGCCATCCTGGTCTAAAGGTTACCCTACAAATTTAATGTATCAGATTTTAACAGTGTTCTAGCCAATCGCACTCCTACCAGTACATTTTTCTTTAATCCGTCTGTCACTTAATTATATTGATCTTTGCTTCCGACCAGAGTGGAACAGAATAGGTAAATAGATGTACAAATGCAAGAGCAGGAAATCGTTAATTAACAGCTAATGTTATATTAGGGCTGTACAATTAATTAGCAGAAAACATGATAGTGAATTATGAGAATAAAAGCTAATAGCAATTCAATTTCAAACCATGTATCTATGCTGTATTAGCTCTCACTAGCTGCTTAAGACACAATTGTGTTGTATCTTAACACTCGCCAAGTGTAATGTATTCTATCTTGTATTTTTTCCTTGTGAAATCAATAGGAGGCAGACATTTCCCAAGGTGAAAATATAGATTAAAGTGGAACACACAGTTCAGGAGATCTTATACTTACAATTTTAACGCCTTAGTGGCTTTAGGTGTCAGAAATGTGATCCAGATGTAACTGATGCAAGACTTTAGTAGACCAAAAGCACAAAAAAAAAAATCTTTGCAACATCTTTTATGCTTGTGCATTGGTTTGTAGATTATATGTCTGATAACAATCAGGACACAATGTAGGACGGCTGCAGAGCTAGAATGACATGGCTTTGGAGCAGTTGGATAACACAATACCCAATTCACCCATATTGATTTTTTCACATAAGTGCTTGTATAGAACGTCACATGCTGCTTAGATTATTCTAGCCAGCGCCTGAGTCACAATAAGCCCTGGAAGGGAAAGGTTCCCAGCTGCATAAACAACGACAGCCTGCTCACTGATATCATACAAGGAGAACTCAGCTGTAATAACCTTGACGGAAAATGTTCCAGCGAAGCTACATCTAAATCTCAAGTTTGCCCAGTGCACCCTGGGTGTATGTTTGTAAGCAGTCCTTAAAGTGAATTGGAGGCCTGGAAAAGAGCACTTGGAGACACAGCAGTTCAATCATCAAATAAAGAAACTTTTTTTTTCTTATGTTCTGATCATATTATTATTGCAGTGTAATAATTTCATCATGGATGCAGCTGCTGTGGAAACGTATGGATCATGTACAGACAAAAAGAAATTATTCCAGGCTGTATATACCTCTCTACTCAAAAGTTGATTTGAAGAGCAGGCATGGAAACCACTGATTACTCAACAATGGCAGCAAACATTTAATACTCTCTTAAATTATAAAAAAAAGTTTATTCTTGCTTCAGATGTGAAAGATTTACTTCAAAGGAAAACTATAAGGGTTTAGTCAGCTTTACTATTTTTAAGTGTATACTGTATATATAAGTATAATTAACTATTTAATTGAATTATGTTCATTACTTGTATAAAAGCCATATATACCAAAATAAATACTTTGCAGGGTTGTATTGTGCAGAACATCTGGGATTTCTAATAAGTTAGTCTAGCACTAGTTCTGCTCTTGACTATTTCTGCAGATTACAAAATCAGGTTAGGCACAGTCTGTACTATGAAATGAGGAGTGTAACGTGCCTCTTTTCTGACTCTTTCAGGGACTACTGATTCTCCGAGACAGAGAGGAGAAAAAATCAAGGATGATTTACAGCCCTTTCTCATTGATGCTCTTTTGATGCACATTTGTTCAGCTTAAGGGCCCTTTCACACGGATACACTTTTGATGTGTTCCTATTGACTTACAATAGAAGGTGCCTTTCTTGTGCACCTTTGTAAAAATGCACCAAAGATGCAGCATAAGGTACTTTTTAAAGCACAGCGCAGCGGCAGTGTGAACAGTTACATATGATTTAATGGGGAATAGTTTTCATGCTCTTCTGTTGCTCTGCAACTGCTTACCAGTGAGAAAGGGGCCCAAAAATGCATGGTGTATTTCATGATATGAAGAAATTTTATAGACTGATATTCCAAAATATGAGACTATTCCAAACCAGGAACAGGACAGAATCAGTCAAAACACTGACATGTGAAGCTTTTTTGTAACATGCTTTTAGATTTTCCTAGTCTCAACTTAAACTTTAAATATGATATTGAAAAAAGTAGGTGTCCCTAATGCATTTGTGTCAAGAGTCCTATGTAAAGTCTGCAATATATTTTTACCTCTTAATCTGAACATTTGTAGATTATTATTTTTTGAAACATAATAAAATATTTTGTTGCAAAACATACTGCTTCAGCTTCCTGCAGATTTTACTTTTCCTGCATGTGGATTGTTAAAGAGCATAAGGTGGACTATCATTCAAAAGTTAAAGTGGCTGTAAAGGCTCAAGGTTTTTTACCTTCATGCATTATATACATGAAGGTAAAAAAAACCTTCTGTGTGCAGCAGTGCCCCTAATACTTACATGAGACCATCACAATCCAGCAATGTGCACAAGAGTCTGGACTCTCCCTCCTCATTGGCTACGACAGCATTGGGAGCTATTGGTTCCCATTGATGTCAATCACAGCCAGTGAGTCCATGAGGAGAGAGGGGGTGGGGCCGAGATGTGGCTCAGGAGCAAGCCTGCTTGGGTGCCCTGCTCTGGGGGCACTCAGCAGGAGGGAGGGGCCAGGAACACCATTGGGAAACCTGAGAAGAGGAGGATTGGGACTAATTGGAGTGTGCTGTTGCATACAGTGTATTCCCAATTTGGTGACAATGGCAGGTTCAGTAAAACAATACTGAAAGGTATAAAGGTATACAGCAGTTGTCACTTTGTGACAAAAAGGAGGTTGTGAAAGGGTTAATAATTAACTAACGTTTGCTTTGTGCCTACTAACTGGTTTATTTTTCATACAAGATGTTCCCTTAGGATTGAAATGCTGTTATCTATGCACACACTTCTTTTCTGAGAAATTGCAGAAGTTACTACTCTGTTGCATTTTTCTTATGACTAGCCATAGAGTACTTGTCAGGAATGGACTTGCCAGTAATGGTGGGACTCACCTGCCTTGTGGGCTGCAGTACCAGGGCTGGCCAGCGGGTGCTCTCAGCAATCAGAGACTCAACCCTGTAGTCAGCCAAACACCTGAAGCTGATTATGCAGGTGTATTTAAGGGATGGCCAGACCTGCAGTCTGTGCCTTGGTGTGTGCTTTTCTATGGGCCCCTGTTCCCATGTACACAGATATAAAGCGTTCTGTGACCAGGATGTTCAGGGTGCCCTTTTAAGTCCTCCGTACCCTCTTAGTTTGGAATGACTCACCAAATACAGATGACAGATGATCATGGGGCCCCTGTGTCCTTGCCCAAACTCAAAAAAGCCTATGAAAAAGGTACCAGGGGCATCTCATGGGGCCCCCTACTGACCCCAGGCCCTCAGGCAGTGCCCGAGTTTCCAAATGGTCAGTCCGCCCCTGGTTTCTATTGAATATAGCACTGAGATTTATACTTGCCAGGGCGGCACTTTTTGTACTTTGTAATAGCAGTGTACCACTGCTACGCTAAGACAAAATGTTCTACACCTAAAATATTCAGTACCAAAAACACAAGCAAAGGACCTTGGTATATGGAGTTCAGAAAGGTTGTTTTGTCTCTTTAGGGATTTGAAAAAACTTCTCGTAAAGTGAATAGACGATCATAGGAGGGAAAATTCTACATGTCAAAACTCAGCTGTTTACCTACACATTTAGAAAATGGGACATTCTTTTGAGAGCAGCGAGGTACGCCTTTTGAACATTATAAAAGATGTCATCTATGTCACAGTGGAGGCACCATCCCTGAACAGGAGTGTGGGCATTCAACAACATCTGCGTTTCACATATAATGCCATTTCAACTTCTCTACCTGGCAATTTGACAACAATTCACACCTAACTATGTAAATCAAGGAATTAAAAACTATGCAGATTTCCTGACACCAAGGATGGGGATTAGTGACTAGAATGGTGTAGTACCACAACTTTCACACCCTTCCCATCCTGTCCTGGGACAATTAACATCTACACATTCCATCATGATTGGATTAAAGTGTCTGTCCTACCTGTGTTGATATATTTGCTTGGATATCTTCCTGACACTCATTAGAACTGCACAAGTAGCTTGAAGAAGCTAGGAAATATCTTCAACATCACAGAACACGTCCAGCTAAACATGACTATTAGCTTTGTAATACACCTGCAAGGCCATCACCAGGGCGGTGTTTCACTTCATCTGGGGCTCCAAGATGGACAGAGTGAAGCGGGCAGTCATGTTCAAGGAACCCCTCAAGGGCGGTAAGGGCGTGCCCGACATCGCCACCCAGCTGAGGGTGTTCTTTGCTTGCAACTGCATCCGCAGAACTTTGCCAAGACGGACTATGGACTCTGGCGGGAACGCAATGTCTCGCTTCTTCCTGTTGCCTCTCTGGAGGTCCCTGGGGTGGGACACCTGGGATAGTTCCATCCCCTACAACTGGGGCACTCCTTGGTACTACTTGGACACCTTCAAGTTCATCAGGGAGCAAGGGCTGCAGGGAGTCAAGCCTGACTTGTGGAAGCCAAAGACAATCTACAAGCTCATCCGAGCCAGTGACATTTTGGAGTCGGTTCCAGGCCTGCCTTCAGACACCTGCAAGGTGGTCTGGAGGAATGTTTCTTCCAACATTCTTACCAACAGGCACAAAGACCTGGCATGGATGGCAATCCAAGGGGGGTTGCCTCTCAGGACATTTATGCATGCCAGGAACCTGAGCAGATACAGACACTGGCCCTTCTGCATCATCCATGAGGAAACGTCTTACCACGTTTTCTGGGAGTGCTCATTTGCTCAGGCCCTGTTGGGGGCCCTGGAACCTGAACTCAAGGACTTTGTGCCACAGACAGCCATCACTCACTTTGGGGTGTTGAATGGACTGTTCTGTGGAACTTTCTCTCTGGAGGACATTGACAGCGCCTGGAGGGTGCTGTGTTGCTTTAAGGACGCTTTATGGTGCGCCAGGAAGCGCCTCATCCACCAGCGGGAGAGGATGTCCATTGAGGACTGCCGCAGACTGATCCTCAGTCTGCTCAGAGACTATTCCTTGATGGACTTTAAGGAGGAAGAGGACGTCTGAAGATTTCCCCCTTCCCCCTACTCCCCCTTGCGTGTCTTTGTCTTTTCAATAAAGCTTCGGGCCTGTGGTTTTTCCCCCCCCCCTCCCCCTTCCCACACATACCTGATGCCTATTGATTGATTGCAATATCCGGTTTTTCGTTTTTGTGCATGCACTAGTATTGTTAGGTAACGCAATGTGTAGTAGAATGTTACAGTTTTTGGGGTAAGCGGCGTTATGCATGACGTGGTGGTCTGGGGATCCATCCTCGGCACATCACGTCAGGCATCATACCGCTGAGCGAATGTATTTATTTCTGAATGTATTTATTGTATGCTTGGAACTGTATTGCCATGTGGTGCGCTGCGTCGCAGTACAGGGTGAGATGTACCCCGATTACACGTATCATGTTGTTTTTGATGCTTCTGCAATAAAAGTATCTTTTCAATCAAAATTAGCTTTGTAATATCATCTATGTAATACAGTGTTGAGAAGTAGGGATAATTAATACTGAGAGTTTCCATTTCCCCAAAGTTTCTGTGAAAATCTGGAGATTTTATTGAAATTGTGACATTTTGTGGAAATGGATTGGAATAATTGGGAAATGTGTTTTTTGCACTTAGTTTTAAATGGCTTCTGAGACATATGGAAGCTCCTTTCAACTAACCTGGGCCTTTTCCTGTGTCAAAAAAATGGTCCCTCACCAGCATTACTTTGTTCAATTTGACCATAAAAAATACAAGTAAAAATGTGTTTATATCATAAAAGTTATTTGTGTAATTGTGCACAAATAACAATTGCATACACAAAAAAGAAAACCTGCACAACTACAAGCAAGCTTATTTCACATAAGCTGCTCAGTGAACAAAATTAAAATTTCTGCCTAAGTGAAAATTTGCTAATTGCAAAATCAGTAATCAATTTCACTAAAATCACTCTGCTCACCCCTGTTGATAAGCAGGGGAAGGAAGCTCCTTGCTGACAACATATTCGAAAGTGTAAGGGGGACAGGTTCAATTGGTATCAGCAGTACCCCCTTCTTGACCAGGCCATTTTTTGCTATTCAGCACTATGCTACTTTAACAGGCAATTATGAGCAGGGCCCTCTGTTTCCTCTTGTACCAAATTGTATTGTAACTGTAATGTCTGCCTTTATTTTGTAAAACACTGTGCAAGCTGTTGGCGCTATATAAATCCTGAATAATAATAATAATAATAATTGCTTAGTCATACAGACCTGTATACAAATTAAATTTATAACTTTTTTCACACATTCATAACTTTCTTTCGGCGGTATTTGATCACCACTGGGGTTTTTTATTATATAAATGAAAAAAGACAGTTTTTTGGGGAAAAAAATATTTTTTTACTGTTTTTATTTTTTCTGTTATGAAACATATCCAATAAAATAAAATGTCTTCAAAAAATTAGGCCAAAATGTCTTCTTCTACATGACTTTGGTATAAAAAAATCCCAATAAGTGTATATGAATTGTTTTGAGTGAAAGTTTACAAACGTCTACAAACTATGGTATATATATTTGAAAATTGATCACTCCTGATGTACTGATGGCCTATCTTGAGGCCTTAAAATGCCAGGACAGTACAATTACCACCCAAATCACTCTGTTTTGGAAAGTAGACAATCTGAGTTATTTAGTGAGAGGTATGGTTTTTGAAGTTTAAATTCTTTTGTCAAAATTTTTGGAAAAGGAAGAAATGTTAAAAAAATGTTTTTTTTGGTACTACTCTGGGGTTGATCAGGTATTTTTTTTTTTACACTTTGATGGCTGTTGCAGTGATAACCACTGTAACAGCAATGCTTTGAACTGTCACGTGACATCCTGTCCACTTAAAGCGGCCAGTTTCCACAATCTGCTGTGTCAAGTTGACACGGTGGTTGTGGGAGCAGTGCGTTGCATGCCCCAGGGGGTGTGCCAGTGCCCATGTCCTAAGCGACATACGGGTGCATCGCTTAGCCTGCCCATGCCCATGGAAAGTGGCTAGTGAATTTAGGGCTGAGATGTAAACATCAACAATGTATAGGCAGCGGAAGCAGTCACCGAATGACTGAAAGGCAAGATAATTTTGTGCAGCTGCTGATGATTACACATCATTGATGTTTATATAAAGCCCTGATTGAGTCATTCACATGGTGCCTCACGTGTGTATATGAGAAACCAGGTGACAAATACACACCAACCACGATCCTGCCAGTCAGTGCCTCACAAAGAAAACTCATCCTGCATCTAAAAATCCCATTTAATATTATGTACATTTTTTTATTGTTTTCATTTAGGGACAAACTGTTCAGGAAATCATCAAAATGACCCAACAGAAGATAAGCACATCATCCACTGAACTTTGACAAAGAATTCTGAGAAAATCACTATTTAAAATTCACTGGATGTTGTGGATTACAAGTCATTGGGCAATAAAGAAATATGCAATGAAACAAGACTTTTGAGGAACTTTAATCCCCCGTGTACTGAGAAGTAGTGAAATAGTTGATAAGATGATGGTTTTCTCTGTTACTATGCGCCTTAATAGTCAAATAATAGATGCATTTTTGGTAGCATAACAATAAAACCATATAGCCATGTTGTTGTTTCAATAAGGACGAGTCTTTGGGGATTTTCTGATGTTCAGTGTATTATGAACCAGTGAAGTGAAAACAATTATTTCTGCTTTATTTAGGTCTGTGCTATGTTTGTAGAGAAAGGAGGGGGGGGGCCTTTTAACACTGTTTCTGACAGAATGACCTCCAGCACAACTGTGATATGGCAAGTAAATCCTCCCTCTGTCAGACAAATGGTTAAAGGATGGAAATTCCATTAAGATGTCTATTCTCTGAACATTCAATCCCATCGAACATACAGCTGTGAAGCTGCAAGTTAATGGCTTAGGATTCTCCGTCCACTTAGGCAGGAACAATGCTCAAAGAATCAGATGCTGAGCACCATGGTAAATGATAGTTTGTTCATAAATAGAATAGATTTGTGAGATCTTGTAGTTGAGCTAGAATGGCAGCACAAAAATCACTGAATGTTCAATACAACAGCACAAGTCATTTGTTACATGTATGCCATTGCAGAAATATACATTTTTTCTTTTAAAAAGCCCCTAATAGAAAGGACAGAGTTTTATGTGACATATGGAGTATTTAGTTCCTCTAGTAATTTGGTACTGTCTATTGAAGAAAGGTTTCAAAACACTGCCAATGGTTTTTTGTGTATCCAAGGGCCTATAAAAGTGACCTTTGGGAAGACCTCAGACCACCATTCCATACAACAGCAACATTTCTGCGTAGCTCATATAGAAGGCAGTGAAGAAATCCTCTATCGGGTTCCTTTGGGCATGCACTTTATAACAGCATAATGATGATATATATAACATAGTAATATTATGATGGAAACTCAGGGGTTCGTTTCTCAAACGTTTTTTATTCATTATGCCATTAACTTGGCTTGTGGTTTGATATGAACAGAGGCTCTGATGGTTATTAGGTGTTATAAAGCAAATGCATAGCTACTGGGTTTAAAGTACATTTATGTACATTGACACAGATGAAAGCACTGCAGACATTTCCCCTATTCCTCGATATCTAGATCTATTTAGCAAAGGTAGTAATTCCATGTGTCTGATCAGCCACTAGATGTAGAATTGATAAATCTGGATACATACATACATAATGCAACAATGAAAATAATGTAGATAACTCATGCACAAATGTAAAAATGACATTAAAAACACTTAAAACTAGAAAAATCTCCTTTGCATTGAGGCTGCACATGCACTGTAGGGGTATACTATTCATTTATGATTGTGAAAGGCAGTTTTACTTGCTTGATCTTCCCTGCGCTCTCACGCTCTATGGTCCTCTGATATTATCAAGACAGATGCAGAGCCCATAGCCGTTCATTGGACCGAATACGCCAAGGGACAGTCTACACTGCCGAAGTAGGTGGGGGTGTTGTATCCCTAGGAAGCATAAGATCAGGTAAGTAAAAGGGCTTAATGAGCAATTAACTCTTGCAGTGCAGGGACGGCCCACTGCAAAGGAAGAGTTTTTAGTTTTCCAGAGTTCAGCTTTAACACTCTTACTGCTGTAATCCTTTTACTTTTAGTGTGGGGGCAACAAGTGTCATGAATGGAGGAGAGGACATAAAGGATGGGAAGCCATCAAAACTTTTTTGAATGTACTTTCATGTTAGACCAGAAATAGTTAACAAATATAGGTTTGGAAGTTCAGCACTGTATATAGAACTGAATTTCACTGAAGAAAAGACTTCTATAGCAGTAAGGAGCGGTGACGAGTTGAATGTACCTAGGTATGGCTCAAGCAACATTCATTGAACTTTAGATAAGTTTAGTTACTGAATCTGAACCCACTGAAATCATTAGGAGTTGAATCTATAAAATCAGTTATAGCCATTTTCTTAGCTATTAGATTAGGGATTGCCAGACATATGGTGGGGGGAGCTGGGAAATGACCTGGGAAACATGTACTAATGCAGAAAAAAAAAATTAAATTCAATATGGTAAGGAGCAGCAATTTTAATAATGATTAAAGCAAAACATTAAAAATGCCCAGTTTCTTTACCTGGCCTGCCTGGGGGAGCCCTAAACCTATCTATGAAGTGGCGCATCTGTAAGATGTATACAACCTACTACTCCAACACTGAAATCTACAAAGGAAAAAAAATGCTGTTTAAAAGCCAGTAAATGACATCTCCTTGACAGCTTGGTTTTCTTTGCAAAAGGGGGCATTGACCTCGCCCCCCCCCCAAAAAAAATACATACTTAACTATTTTGGGAGAACTTTGGAGGGGGGTTCTTTAGATTGTTTTTCAGCAAAAAAATAAGCCAGCAATTAAATGTAATTTACCAGCAATTTAAAAGTATTTGTTTTTTTCTTTGGAAATGTCAATTTTGCTGTATTTCAAATTTAACTGGCAAAAAAGGAAATGTTCTTTCAAATTGTATTTGTTAAGTACGGACCGTAATATATAAAAAAAAGCATAGAAGTAAAAAAAATTGCATTCTATTTAACACTACAGGTTTTTTTTCACTGCTACTCTATTGTTTCTGCCAAATAGGCAGAGATTTCTCAGAATGACTAAATAACTGGATTGCATTGTAAAGACACTTCCCCTTGGCACATTTACTCAATGACCTCAAACATATAAATGTAAATTAATTTTTATTCATATGACTTTTAATTAAGCATAGAGGATATTCTTTATGTATTGTATAAAGCCACGTTATATAAAATAATATTTTTAAACTGGGCTGCATATGAGATCTTAATTGCTTGCTAGTAAATGTTTTAACTCCTAGCTTACATCTGCCTAATATACAATAAATTGATTTCAACTGAGGCGACTGTCAACAATAGGCAAAATCTAGTTAAAAGGCAATTAAAATCTCACATGTAGCCCTAACCCTAGAAAACTAATAATATAATAATGTTCTTTATGTGCTACCCAATATTCACAAGGACTATAAGCTGTAACAAAAGTACTCCTGTATATTGTAGCCTGCAAGGATGAATAAACATTGTGAATTAACCCCTTTCACCTTGAGGATACAGTATTCTATGATCATACAACATGCTGGGGCATAGCTACATTAAGTCTGCCATGTCTGTGCTATGACTGCCTGAAGGGCCATTGCTGTCAGATGTCGATATATCATCTAGATGAGACACTCAAATCACGAACTCATTCAATTGATGTGAAACTGTGTTCATAAATGAGAGGCCATTCAAACTGCATTTGTTCCCATTAGTCTTGTCAATTTCTTTCATATTTCATGTGTTAATTCATCATTGAATGTGTGGAACTAGGACTATGCGTGTGTGGTTCTCCTAGAGAGCCCTGTTTCCCTTTGTAAGACATTCAATGCTAAACAAAGGTGGCAGTAAATTGCAATGTTTGTCTTTTTCAGGAAATTAGAATTCCTTAAACTTGTGTTATACTGCTTTCCTTTCCTGGTCACTTTTCAATTTTCAATGCTGTGATAGTTTGACTGACAATTACTTGGTCATGAAACACCGTACTCAAATTAATTGGTATTTAATAAAGTAACCACAGTTTTTACAATATGAAGGAAAAAGACCAACATTTAAAGGATAAGTTCACCTTTTGACCAAAAATATTAAATGCACATTTTTTCAGGTAAAAAAAATGTACATTTATTATTTGTGGTTTCAGGAGCCTGTAAACCATTGCACCAGCAATCAGCAGATCACTGGTGCCATGCAGGTCTCCTGCAGGCCTGTCAGTGTATCTGCTTGCCTGTAAAGGTTGTACAGGCAAGAAGACATACAGACATGAATAATCAATGAACTACTGTATGTAAGACTTTTTCACAATCTAGATACAAAGATAGACCCCAAACCATGGAGCACCTTTGGGCTATCCAGGGGTATAAATTGTGTATCTAATTTCCTAACTCTCTAGTCCCTGAAGTGCCAGAAAAGGAGATGAACTCACAAAATGACCACATTTTGGTAAGCAAACATCCCAAGGCATTCTCTGAAAGGCATAGTGAGTCTTTTGAAAATGTCACTTTTGCCATAAGTT
Source organism: Staurois parvus (assembly GCF_062004578.1). Classification (NCBI taxonomy): domain Eukaryota; kingdom Metazoa; phylum Chordata; class Amphibia; order Anura; family Ranidae; genus Staurois; species Staurois parvus. The sequence continues at coordinate 7,008,981 of NW_028318157.1, forward strand.
TATGGAAAATCCAGAAAAGATCATGAAAGTGTATTTATTTACACAAATTGTCAATTAATAAGATATTTCTAACTGAAAGCATAGGCATACTTAAAATTACTCCCCAAAACACATTCTTCTATTCCTCCCAAGTATGGAGATAGCAAATATGTGAGCACCTACAGGCATTCTCGGGGCATAAATTACACATTTAATTTCTTGACCATCTATCACATTTTAGGAGGATCTGGGGCACCAGGATAATGGAAACAAACACCCACAAAATTAGCACATTTTGGAAAATAAACACCCAACCCAAATTTTCTAAGAAGCATAATGAGTTTTTTTTTTTAAGTTGTCAATTAATAACATGTTTCTAACACACAGCATAGGCATACTTAGAATTATACCACAAAACACAAACTCCTATTCCTCCTGAGTATGACAATACCACATGTGAGACTTGTTCACAAGCTGATCACTTAGAGAGGCTTAAAATTCAAGAAGCACCTTCAGGCTTTCTAGGGGCATAAATTTTACATTTCATTTCCTTACTACCTTTCACATTTTTGGAGGCCCTGGATTGCCAGTACAGTAGAAACACCCACAAAATGACCACACCCCGAGGCATGATGGGTCTTCAAAAATGAAGACTTCATTTTTGCCACATCGTTTAGAAAATATGGTTAGAAAATGAAAATGAATTTTTTTTTTACCCAAAATGTCAATTTAAAGGATAAGTTCACCTTTTAACAAAAAATTTAAAATGCAGACTTTTTGCAGGTAAAAAATGTGCATTTATTGTTTTTTGTTTTGGGAGCCTATAAAGCATTGCACCAGCAATCAGCAAATCACTGGTGTCATACAGGACTCCTGCTGACCTGTGTTCTCGTACGTCATACGGGCAAGCAGATACACTCTGACAGGAAGAATCAATGAACTACTACAGTACTCCACAGCGCCTGAATATGGGTGTAACATGTAACATGTTACAAAAGGTGAACTTATCCTTTAATGACATTTTTACACACAGCATGGCCGTACTTTTAAGGAATTGTACACCAAAGAACATTTTGTTGCTCTACCTGAATATAGTTATGCCACATGTGTGCGGCTTTTTTAGTGTGTGGACTGATTATGTACCGTACATTGGGCACAATTAACTAAAAATTATCGCATGAGTTAAGTCAGTCACATGACCACATATCGCATGCGATACTGAAAATGTCAATTCACTATTGCTAGTATGCGGTATTTACTGAAAATAGCAAAAACACTCGGTAAATACCGCATAAAAAGACCTTAAAGTCAATTCACACAAGGAAATAAATAATTAAATGCATGCTGTAATTATGTAGTGGTCAAGGCATGCGGTATGTAGTGTATCTGCCAGTACTGTCATGGGTTGCTAAGGAATGGGTGGCCACTGAGTCCCTAACAACCTGTGAGTCATCAGTGGGTTCCCCGCTGACAGCTGAATGTAAAAAAAAATGTAAAAAAAGAATGTAAAAAAAAAATTGCCAACAATTAAAATAATAATAATAAATGTTGTGGGGTCCCCCCAAAATCCCTACCAGACCTTTATCCGGGCATGCAGCTCCCTCCTGAACCATACCAGGCCACATGCCCTCAACATGCTTTGGGGTGGGAGCTCCTCCCCCCAAAGCACCTTGTCTCCATGTTGATGGGGACAAGGGCCTCTTCCCCACAACCCTGGGCTGTGGTTGTGGGGGTCTGCAGGCGGGGGGCTTATGGGAATATGGAAGCCCCCTTTAGCAAGGGGGCCCCCAGATCCTGGCCTCCCCCTATGTGAATAAGTATGGGGTACATGGTACCACTACCCATTCACAAAAAAAAAACTGTAGTGTGAAAAAAGACAGGAGATAGTCTTTGACAAGTCCTTTATTAAAAGAAGGAAAATACAAGAATGTCCCCCGAAGTAGATCCAAAGTCAATCACAATGCTTGCTGCCACCAAAAAAATAAAAAAAAAAGGCTTCACTCCCAACGCTGGCTGCCGGCCGCCTGACTGCTCCACTGTCTCAGGGCTGAGATTGCTAGGGCTCAGCAGCCAACTAACACCATTGACGCCTTGAGAGGTAGAGACGGTAGGCCAGTTACTACCCCAGACTATTATTGCAGAACTGGCTTTATTCTATTCCTCTTTATACCAGTATAAACAAACTTGTAAGCCCGAGAATATGTGCCTACATGGCCACTATTCGTTTACCAGTGCTGTCTTGATAGAACCTTTCCATGCTTGACTCTCCCCTGACATTGGAGGAAATACAGCTGGTAATAGTCACTTTTCCTACCTGCAAGGCGCCGGGTGATGATGGTCTACCAGTAGAGGTGTGCAAGCAATACGGAGTATATTGCCTTTTCTGTTGAAGGTCTTAAATGCAGCCAAGAAGTTGGATAGTTTGCCTTATTCTATGACAAAAGCTAATATTATCCTTATACTGAAGACAGGCAAAACTCCCACTGATCCAGGATCGTACAGTCCAATCTCTCTTTTACAAAGCGATATTAAGCTTTTGGTGAAAGTACTGGCTTTCCGTCTTAATAAGGTTATCTCTACAATCATACACCCTGATCAGTCCAAGTTTATGCCCCAGAAGTCAACAACATTCAGCCTCTGTAAGCTATTTCTTAACATCCAAGCTAGGGCAGACAATATGGGTGAGAGGGCACTGCTGTCATTGAATGCTGCCAAGGCCTTCAACAGCGTAGAATGGTCATACCGTTGGGCTGTCCTCTCTAATTTGGGTTTGGCCCCTCCTTTATATCCTGGGTTAAACTGCTATATGATCACCCTGTAGCATCCATCATAGAGGCTGGGCAACTGTCCCCCACATTTCCACTGGGCAGAGGCATCTTTCATGGATATCCCTGTCTCCATTATTATTTGATTTAGCCATTGAGCCTCTGGAGTCCTCAATTAGACAAAAGAGATCATTGGCTTTAAGTATGGTACACTTACACGAGAACATCATGCTTTATGCAGATGACACTATGCTGTTACTGGGAGACACTTCTGGGTCTCTAGAGGCAGCTATGAATACTGTAGTAAAACTTGGGGAATACTCAGGATTCCTTATCAACTGGGACAAGTCAGGTTTACTGCTTTTGGACTCCTGCCCTACGCAGGCTATTGCCTCTTCCTGCTCTGTTCATGTTTCCTCCTCCTTCAAATACTTAGGTATGCAGGTAACCCTCAACTGCTAGATGTCTGCCGTTTAAATATAAATCCCCTGTTAAACCACTTTAGAGACAAAATTAAATTTAGTCATAATGATATTTATGCCCCAACTGTTACATCTTGTGCACAATGCCCCTATGGTCATTCCCTTAAACATCTTCCAGCTAGTGAATTCCATCTTTAGACAGCTGTTATGGCACAATAAAGCTCCTAGAATTAGGTTGGAACACCTACACAGACCGAAAGATGCCAAATCCCTGGCTCTACTACTTGGCAGCACAACTGCAACATATTATCAGGGGCTTGGCTCCTCATTCAGACCAGCATCAATGCCTCCTTGACTCCTTTACTAGCATATTAACTTACACTGTTGAGGAACTGGATATACCAATGGGTCTGGAGGCTGGAGCCTTTGCCAAGACTAATTGGCTTTTACCTACTTGTACACTCACCAGAAAATCTGAAATATAACCAAACAGATACAAGCAGATATAGTCCCAATAATGCAAGCTACCCCAAACTGACTAAGTTGCAACAAGCCCCCAGGTGGCTGATATTTTTCAGGAAGGGTCCCTCCATACTTTTGAGGAATGACGAGCTCGATTCTCCTTGACCCCCTCAATGTTCTTCTACTGTGGCTCCACTACTTCTGGTCAAATAGCTTAGGAAAACCTCAAGGAAGAACAGACAGTGTGTTGAACAATTTGGCCCACCCGCTCTCTTGTCGGACGTTACACATTGACCGGAAGTAGAGGAGCGCCCATCTTTACTAAGGTGATATCAATACAAGCGTTCTTGGAAGCTGCTTGGAGATCCTGTCATAAGGGAATACATCCAATTTTATTTCTATACTGATTGGTAATCTATGGACGGCCCTGAGAAGTGTTTCCTTATATCATGCTTGAGAACATGGGATAGTCCGGTACCTTTCATAGCGATTATGGAATAATCATGGAGGATTTTTTAAGATTGCATATTGGATTATTATCCTAAAGGCTTTTGATTATTTTATTTAGGATAAGAGTATTTACTGTAGCCACATAGAAGTGCTCACGGGGTGTTTTCACTTTGTCTCGTGTTTCACAGTTTTTCACATATTGGCAATTTATGTATATATGTTATGACCATTTCAATATTAAGGATAATACACTATCCAGTTTTTAATATATTTTTTGGAGGTACACGGTGGAAATTGACCATACTTTTTGGATAATTATATTGAAGAAAAAAAGAATTGAGAAGACTCACTGACACTAAGAGTGCTGTATTATTCATTATGGACTTTCAAGGGTGAAAGTGTGACTTTTTAAGTGTCAATATTTAGGGTTATTGTTTTTGCATATTTTATGTAGTGTATTTGGACACCGTTTTTTTGATTTTGTACAGCCTTCATGTTTGGGCCAGATTATTCTGTCAAGGTGAGCATACAAGCAGGTCACCCTGGCAGACGACATAGGCTCATCCAAGGTGCGAGGTCTAAGCACTAACCAGTATTTACCAGAGCTCCTGATGGTGGAGATGGTTTTTGCTGCATGTTAGTACCAGGTCACAGTCCTCAGGATCACCCCGCCAGGAGGTAAGCAAGCTGGAGTCCAGTAGCAGATATAGCACGTAGGAAAGCTTAGTCAGTAAACAAGCCAAAGGTTGGTAAAAAGAGGTTGCAGGTTGGCATCAAGTGAAGCATAGTTGAGAAACAAGGCAAAGGTCGAAAAAACACATGGTAGCGGTGATAAGGACAGCTTCACGTAAGCAAAGGAGCAAGATATCATCTGGAGAGAGCATAATATTCTGGAAAACAGGAAGTGCAGAGACGTAACTTAAATCAGCAAGTTCATGAGAGAGCAAAGCGTTGAATGTTCACCAAAAACATGAGACAAGGCAAGACTGTCCTAAGAGATCAGACAGGGATCAAACACTACAGAGGTCACAGGATCAGAGTAAAAGATCAGAGTAAAAAAATTTGAATCTTGCTTTGGAGGCTGAGAATGTAAAGTATTCATATTGCAACTGGAACAAAAAGTAAGTCATTTTCATGTATAACTGAAAATGATCACTTTGAAAAGAATTGATCAACAGAGTGAGAAGCTTTTATCTGGAAGCCAAAAACATAGTATTTATTTTTCACGGACTAAATAAAGAAAAACTAACAGATTTGCTACTAAATTTGTAATCCTTTTCAGCCAGGCCACTTTTTTGTGGGAGAGAGCAAGTAGATTGTTGCTAGAAAAAGGAAATAATTTTCTTTTTTTTTCCAAAAATGAATCAAGGTGGTACATATTAACTGAGTAGCTCTTAAGCCTGTTTGGACAGGTGACTATACAGTGGATATAAAAAGTCTGCACACCGCTGTTAAAATGTCAGATTTCTGTGATGTACAAAAAATGAGACAAAGATAAATTATTGCAGAACTTTTTGCACCTTTAATGTAACCTATAAACATATTGTTGTAGACAGTTTATATATATATATATATATATATATATATATATATACTGTATATATATATATATATATATATATATACCAACACTAAAAAGAATCTCCCCATTTTAATTTATAGTATTCTTGAAGACATGGATTAGTTCCATTTCAGCATGAAAAATTAAATAAACATTTTTAAGACACCACATATAATTTGTACAGATTTTTTTTAACAGAATCGTTTTTTTATGGCAGACAACTTGGGAGGCTGACAGTTGGCATATTTTACACATAAATATTATGTTAAACTTTCTTTTTGAAATGACACTGTATATACATTGCACATATTTAGCAATGTATTGGAGTGTATTTGGCAATGTATTCAGGCACAGAATATCATACTTTAAAATAGGTGGCAATTTTTGTGGCAGGGATCAGGAAGAAATTAGATAAGAATTTAGTTTCTCAAATAATATATGAAATGTGAATAGTTTTGATGCATGCATTTATTTTTTAATACAAAGAAATTTCACAAGGAGGACTATGTGATAATTTATCCATAAATAAGCATTGAGACTGTTATTTTTTTAAGACACTATATTATAATGGTACTGATGTGCTGCACCAAATCTCTTCAGTTTTTAATAGCAGCCATTATACAACCATAACAATAAAACACAGTCATTTATTTTTAGAGCCAGCTTAAAAATGTAAAGATTTCATGCACAGAATATCTTCCTTTTTAAATGGGAATACATTTAGGAAGCAGATAGAATATATTTCAGGTCAAAATATTAAATTGTACTGTTCTTTTTTTTTTACACATAGCTTGTAAATTTGTAAATTATACCGATTACCTTCACGGGATCTAATTATTTTCCATAAGAGACAATTGAAAAGAGGGAGCAGGCAGATTACATCTTTAGTTAAAAAAAATAAAGTATTCCCCTGTGTAAAAGGAAAAAATAGTGTATAAACTAGCTGCCAAAATATAAAGTATTTAGATTTTTTGTCACCACAGAATTTAGTGTTAGAGTGTGAGAACAGCTAGTTTCTATTTAAAGAATCACTGCCAGGCCCAGGGGTGTATTTAACACAAGGCAAACAAGGCATTTGCCTAGGAAAGCAGTTTTCAGGGGGACAGCACCCCCTCAAAGGAAGAAGGGACACATGCGACATGGGGACCAGGTGGAATCTGAGAGAAGCTGTGGACTGCTTGATGGTGTATGCAGAGCAGAGCCCAACTCTCATTCCCGGGGATGAGAAGGTGAAGGTGAGTGTCTTATCTCTCTTGACGGGGGGGGGTGTTGGCCAATGTTTGGGGGGCAGTGATAGTGGAAAGCTCTCTTGGATGGGGGGGCAGGGGTCAGTTTGGTCAATGACAGTGTCTCTCTGTGGGGGGTTGATTGGTGTCAGGCTCTTTCTGCGGACGGGGGGGGGGTAATTTTGATGTTGCCTAGGGCAGCACAAAACTTGAATACACCACTGGCCAGGCCACAGTACATTACAGAGTGTTTATCCTAAATAATTTTGGATTGTGCCATGTACTGAAGTTGGGTCAAAATAGTGATACAAACAGTATAATAGAGCTTGTATAAAAGCTATTTTTTTTTCCAAACTAAGATAATGCATTGGTACCAAGTGCAATCAGGCACTGGTACCAGCTGTAATCATGCACTGGTACTGGCTGTAAGTAGGCACTGGCTATAGCATTGATATCATTTTGGACAACTTGATCAGCAACAATGGAACACTAGCTGTGATTGGCATCTGACTCCTTCCTTCCTCTCACAATAGCTGGCTGCTAATCACAGCAATTCTTGTGATCACAGTGCCACTCCTATTGGCTCTGTACATTTTGCCTTTGATCTGCACTGTCCAGTCAAAGCACATTTCTAGGTATTAAGCATGGATACACAGGCACGAAAAAAAGTTTAAAGATTTCCACTCAGATAGGGGAGAACTTTTACCATACATTTATCTACCACAACTGGTCTTGGGATGCTTAGAATGTCACTAAACGCACTTGTATTAAAATCTAACTCCAGGTTTTAATGACATTTAAATAGTTCATTTGGACCATGCAGCTAACAGTTGCAGCAGCTGTGTTTGCTGTATAAACTATATGTAGTCTCAACTACATACAGTATACAACACCATGTTCAGGCAGCAGGATAGAAACTTCCTGTCCCACTCCTAGAACAAAACTGAGTCAGGATGACCACTGCCCAGCCATTTACAGGGAGCTTTGTATTTTTTAAATGAATACAGTGCTTCTTCTGGCTGGGTAAGGCAGAGAGGTGGGTAGGTGACATCATGATCTCTGCCTCAGGCAATCAGAAGAAGCTTTGTATTCATTCATAGAATGCAAAGCTTCCTGTGAATTGCTGAGCAACTGGGTTAATGGGATCTGCCTGGAGGATAGTGTTTGGAGTATCTTGATTTGCTGATTATTAAACTATCTGGAATAAGGATCTGGGCATGCTATTGCATTCCCTCTATGGATGGCAGGAGTGAACTCCAGACCAGAGGTGATTTGGATTCTTGATTATTAAACTAACTGCAATACATATATTGATGTTGTGGTGAAAGATCTGGGTGTTCTGTTGCACCCCCTATATGAATGGCAGGATTTGAACTCCAGACCAGAACTGATTTGGATATTGCATACATATCTTGCTATTTTTGAAGCTCTTTGCTTTTGATGTAAAAATTTTGAGGACTTTATTGGAGATCTATCATACCTTTTGGACTACGATCTCCATGTCCCTCAGCTGTCCCCTTCAGGATTTGAGAATTTCCACTCCAGCAAACTGCATGGAAACATTTGATTTTACACTACTGGGTTTCCCATATGGATACTGTTCACATGTTGAAGATGTTTTAAGCATTCAAAATGCATTGAGATAACAAGTGGATGTTGAATTGAAATAAGACCTGTGAACTTCACTTTGCAAACACTGGATATAGTGCTATATAACATTTTAATATTTGTATAATAAACTATATGATTTTATGAATTTCCTTTGGGGTACCATTTTTTATATGCCCAGAAAAAATCCATTGCTACAAAATTTTTTCTGTTTTACATATATTTGAGGATGATGGCATATAGGAAAAAGAACCTTCATCCTTAATATGTATACCATTCACAATGGCCAAGCTCATTAAGGGAAATAACTCATCATTAAGGAAAATACAGTCACAAGGTTAAGAACAAAGATCACAATGGGAAATGACACATGTGCATTTTGCAGAATCTTTTGCTTTTAAGGGCATTGGCATGCTACCGATTATGTCTGGTGGTGCAATGGATGGCATTACAGCTGCCATGTTTTAACAGTAATAAGTAACTGCCAAATACACTGCTTTAATTAATTTCCTGAAGTCTGAGCTGTTGAGTTCTGTTAACAACAGCCTTTATATAAAAGAAGCAAAAATGAAGCCTAGAAAACATGTAACAGAGCCTTGATTGATTAGTTGATTTACTAAATTTACTAAAGGCATATAGTCTGTTAACATTGCAATAGTAATTTTCACTTTGCAGGGGCAATTTATTCAGTTTAGTGAATGTGGGGAAGCTGTGATGACTTCCATCATTCTAACAGTAAACGGTAATCACGTGCAAGCAAAAATACAGATTTTATTTTTTTATTTTGCTTGTATGCAATTGAGTATTCTTTGCTAAGTGAAATGTTAACACATTCACCTAGCTAAGAAAAAATGTCCCTGCAAAGTGAACAGTCTATTTGTCTTTCATAAATCAATATATATATTTATATTTATCTGAATAAAAAAGTATTAATTTATTTTTAATCCTGATTATAATAAATATATGATGTTCAAACCCCACTAAACATTTCAAATTCCCTTTAAAGGAACATCTTCAGGCAAAACCCCACCAGGCTTTGACCATTGTGAAAATTGTATTTTTTAAACTCAACTAGCACCTGTTTAGAGAGTGAGACCAGTAATCCAGCTCTGCAGTTTGGGCCCACTGTCAACCGCTCTTGTTGCCATCCCTGTTCCTGACATCATCACACTGGAACCTAAGAAAATCACACTACTCCTGCCAATGGGAGGACCAAGCAAGGGTAACCCCAAGATAGTAAACATTAGGCAGACTTTAAATGGAAAAGAATGAGGGAGGGAAGTGACTTCACTGAGCAAACTGGCCTAGGTTTTATCCTTAGCATAGGCACAATATGGTGGCACTCAATAAATACCGTAACTAAATACATTTTCACTGATCCTTCACTTTATGATTTGGTAAATTATACATTGTGACATGGTATTACTCATGTATGTATGTTAAATATGAAAAACCTTTGAAACTGCCAATGGAAATAAAATAGAAACATTATGTTACAATTTTCTGTAGAAAAGCAAAATACTGTAATTTAGATGTATTGCACATCATCACTTAGCATCAATTTATCATCAGGAACATAATGACCTGGGACTTATTAAAGGACAGATGGATCAAAGTGAAATAAAAACCACTGCTTGGAATAGAAAAAGATGAACACATTTAACAGACTAATTCACTGATTTTTATCATAGAAAAAACATTCAAATAAGAACTTTCAGAAATGTGAATTACATAATCATGGCTTGGCATCTTTTTGTAAACAAAAAGTTCCCAACAAAGACATCTGTTGCTGTTTAAATTCAAATTATTATTTTAGTCAAGTTGTTTCTTATTATATAATTTTATTCCAACTGTTGCAAAGTATTACATTTAAATGATAAAATTCTAAAGTGTTCTTTGGATCTTAGGAGATATAGCCAGTTCCATACACTAGCTGGTATTATGTTTAGCAATGCTGCATTGCAGCCCTGGTGCCTTGGGTTCAAAAACAACTAGGACCTAAAATATGTGAAGTTTATATGGTTGATTTCTTTTTATGTGGATTACCCTGACATTTGCTCAAGCTCCAAAAATATATTGCTTTTAAGCCATTTCAATCTACGCCCCAGCCTGCATATATTATACTTCATGACTGTTGCAGAGAACAAAATTGTTCTGTTGGAGCAGAGATTGATGTGGATGGTGACAGAGCAATTTGTAAAGAACATGCTGCCCTAGGCAGGGTTGGGCTGACCCAGGAAGCTGGAGGATGCTGTGGTGGGATAGATATTGACCCCCTTGCCCTAAATATGCTTTTAAAAGCTGACCAAGAAAATATGTAACTGGAGTAGCTACCAATCTATCTAATGATGTCCTCTCACCCACTATGCCATGCTGGAATTTAGGTCCTGGCATTGATAGATCTCATGGTGGGATTTTTAGCGACAAAAAAAAATTAGGAATAAAGTGCTCTCTAAAATTATCCTTGACTTTTAACACAATTAGCAACATTTTTACTATTTTTTTTAAATAGCATTATGAAAAGTTATAAAAGGTTGTCCTTCCCTAGCTATACCACTTTGAAATTCTAGGCATGTAAACTGGTATCAGTATGTGTTGAGGTCCCCTAAGTTTTGATTTCAGCCCATATTGGTTTTAGTTTGGTGACACTGGTTTCTTCCACTCCACCTCCTGTGGCACTGTACAAATATGTTTAAATGCTTCTTGCCCGTCCCCTGTGTAAAGATTAAAATATAGATAATGGTATAAGATTCTGTTTGCTTGGTAGAGACAACTCCCCAAGCTTGTTTATTCTTATCATGCTATGATCACTACGTGTTATATTGTGAGCTATGTGCTATATTAAAGAAGGTATGTGTTCCTCGCTTATTGAACATATATAAAAGGGAAGTCCTCTTATTGGTGGAAAGAGAAAACACTGCCCACAGGAAAGTTGAATATTGCTTCAGGATACCTTGTGTGTCTGAGTGCATTATTCCCAAAGCTTTGTGTCTGATAGTGTGGAATGAAGGTTGCTGGCATAAGGTATAGTATAGGTTAAGAAATTAATTCTTTCAGCTGGTGTCAGAAGTGGTGGAAAGGTTGTAGCCATTGGGGGATGAGCTGTTAATTCAGCCATCAGAATCAAGCGGCAAGTTGCTTAAGACCATATTATCACACCCAAATTACTCTCCATTTCAAACAAGAGCCTCAAGCAGTTACGGTACTGCCGAGATGAGCACTTGAGCTTTGGGGGCTCATGCAGGTATTGAAAAAGGCACTTGAGCTTTGGGAGCTTGTGCAGGTATTAGCAAGCCTAGGCAGATAACTTAGATAGTAATTCTCATTTGAGAAACTCCCTTCTACATGCTCAGCCAATATTATGTACGCTTGCAAATAGAAAAATCATTAAGTAGATGTATTATAAGTCTCTGGATGATTGCAAGATGCACCACCTTCTCAGCTAAGGAGTTCAGTACAGCTTCACCCTGCACAAAGAGTAACCACTGGGACAGAAACACATAGGTCCGCTCTCTTAACCTGCTTTTATTTTGCTTAAGAGGATGGGAAACTCCCAAGGTAGGCTAAGAAATTAATCCTTTTACACTGTTGACCAAGTAAAATGTTTCTCCTGTATTTTTTAAACTGGAAATTAGATCTTTTGGATACTTTCCCAATTCACTGAAAAGTAGGTAAGAGTTAGTGAAGAAATCTGTCTTTTATAAACACATTATTTAAACTAAGAAAAGCACATTTCCAGTATGCTACTGTGTTTAAAATATATAAAATCATCCAAATTCTTGCTTCTATGAAGTGAAGTGAGGGGTGATTGAGTGGATGGAAGACTAGGCACTAGATGTAAACACATCTATTTCCATGTCTGTTCTTGCATTTTCTAAAGTTTTTTTTAAATATGTGCATTGTTTTAATTAATGGAAGATTATAAGCTTGTTTACTGTAAAACAACGGCAAAATTAATGTTACTTTTTTACAACACTGGTATTACTGTTAATAATACAGCAATAGTTATGGATTAATCTCACTGGCACTTTTGACACACAAAGCCAAAAAATCCACAAATTCCAAACTTTAATGCAAACCCCATTGAAGTAAATGGGAAGTGAATCTTGCAAAATTAATTCACTCAACTTTCAAGTAGGGATAAGACTAGGTTTGTTTCAAAACTGGAAGTTATCTGTCATTGCTGGGCCAATGAGCTGCGGGCAGATGATTCCCTCTCCCCACAGCTGCTTACATAGCAAAGAGCTTGAATGCTTGAGACATCATTGATCTAGCATGGCTAATTGGCCCATGCACCAATATTAGGTCAATGATGTTACAAGCATCCCTGCCCCTTAGTGTACATGAGGTGTGAGGTGGAGAATC